>NW_020664382.1:4706530-4794149 GCF_002925995.2 Terrapene triunguis
CTCATTTCTGACCCCACCCCAGAGCCCGCATCCCCAGTTGGAGCCCTCACCCCCTCCCGCACCCCAACCCCCTGAGCCAGCCTGGTGAAAATGAGCAAGTGAGTAAGGGTGGGGAGAGCAAATGACAGAGGGAGCGGGGATGCAGTGAGCAGGGGGTGCGGCAGGGGGCAGAGCAATTGTGTTCAGTTTTGTGCTAGTAGAAAGTTGGCATCCCTACTCACTCCTGCTTCCTGGGTCCAGATCCCCCTGACCTCTCAAATCTGTCCCTGCTCCACTAGTCCAACCTCGATGCAGCCACTGGGCTTCTGACTTGACACAGTTCACCGACTCTAACTACAGCCTGACCCTTCAGTATGACACCAGTGCAGGCTAGAGCTTTAAGCCTTGACATGTGGCCTGCACAAGGCCGGCTCCAGGCACCAGCTTAACAAGCAGGTGCTTGGGGCGGCCAAGGGAGAGGGGCGGCACCTGCGGCAATTCGGGGGCGGCAGGTCCCTCACTCCCTCTAGGAGCGAAGGACCTGCCGCTGAACTGCTGCCGCCGATCACGGCTTTTTTTTTTTTCCCAATTGCCGCTGCCGATCGCGATCGCAGCTTTTTTTTTTTTTGCTTGGGGTGGCAGAAATGCTGGAGCCGGCCCTGGGCCTGCAGCAAGGATCCTGACAATAAAGCCCTGAGTTGTGAGTTGTCCCTGAACTCGAGCACTTCTTGAAGAGGTTTATTAGTCTCAGCCACTCCTGGATACAAAGAGGGGCACATAGATGTCTCCAACAAAAAGAGTTTCAAGCAAGCCGTTCTTGCTTTTTGCATTCTCAAAGAAAGACTGGCAAATGACATATCTCTCAGGAATGTCCTCCTTACACAGGCACAACAGGCACCTCATGTATCCATCATTAAGCAATGTCACTGCACTGCAAGAGAGCCAGTTTTCAAACCTCGGAGAGTTTAGCACCACCATAAAGACTGAACCCAGTACAAGGGAAGTCTCGCAAGAAAAAATGCTTTAAAAACAGGTTAAGGGTTTTTTATTTTTAAAAAGGAGGTAAAAAGACTAACTACAACTATCTAACTAGTACTAAAACCTACCTTAGGAATTATTTACACTACAAAGGTTAGTCACACAGTGAGCAAGAGACATAGACGCTGCTAGAGTTCTGATTCAGAACCATGGGCAGTAAGAAGGAACTGAGGGACAATTGAGGTCCCCCTGCCCTTTATGCACCCCCAAGGCCAGGGGCATGGGAAGAGCCCCAGCAAGCAGTGCTATCCACAAGAATCTAATCTTGAACACAAAGTGCACATATTCCAAGAGTAGAATATATATGAACAATCAAAGTAGTAAGACTTTTCCTCAACTTTTTTTCAAATAGAAAGAAGTAAAAAGAGAATGTGTGTGAGGGAAACCATTTCCTTTAGATTTTTTACTCTCTCACTGACGCTTTTCCAGTGGTGGAAAAAACAAAAAAAGTTTTAAAAGTGAGGGGAACCCCCCGTTTTTCCAAACTTTTTTGCTTCCCTCCTCCGCCCATCTTTTCCAGTTAAAAAATATGGGGAAATAACTGCAAACCAAATTCGTATTGTTCTCAACATGGAAAACCTCAGAGTTACAAACACCTCAGGAATGGAGGTTGTTCATAACTCTGAAATGTTCATAACTCAGAACAAAACATTATGGTTGTTCTTTCAAAAGTTTGCAACTGAACATTGACTTAATTCAGCTTTGAAACTCTACTATGCAGAAGAAAAATGCTGCTTTTAACCATCTTAATTTAAATGAAACAAGCACAGAAACAGTTTTCTTACCTTGTCAATTTTTTAAAAACTTTCTCTTAATTTTTTTCATAGTTTACGTTTAACACAGTACTGTATTGTATTGTATTTGCTTCCCTTCCCCCCCGCCCCCCCATGTCTGCTGCTGCTGCTGCTGCTGCTGCTGCCTGATTGCATACTTCCGGTTCCAAATTAGGTGGTGTGTGGTTGACTGGTCAGTTCGTAACCCTGGTGTTCATAACTCTTAATTTTTTCATTTTACAGCGGAGGGGAGGGATAGCTCAGTGGTTTGAGCATTGGCCTGCTAAACCCAGGGTTGCGAGTTCAATCCTTGAGGGGGGGCCACTCAGGGATCTGGGGGCAAAATCCGTACTTGGTCCTGCTAGTGAAGGCTGGGGGCTGTACTCGATGACCTTTCAGGGTCCCTCCCAGTTCTAGGAGATAGGATATCTCCTATTATTATTATGAACATCATTTTGTTTTGAAGTTTATCAAAAAATTTCAAATTAAAATGTTTCATTAAAAAAAAATTGTGGGGGAAAAAAAATCCAGTTTTTCCCTAGCAGCTATACTCAAGCACTTTCACCTTGTTGGGCTGATTTTCAGCTATTGACTTCTGTGAGATTCCTGGTTCAGTATTTCTAGCTTAGTGGGCTGATGCCAAGGGACAGATTGCTGTGACAGCACTGGTTCAGTATATCTCATTGCCCCAGCTGGTTTCAAGGCACAGGTGTCAGTGATACCATTGGTTCTCAGCACTTGTCATTTGCTGGGCTGATGTCTTTGCACAGTCCTGTGTAAAGTTATTGGTTCAGCTCCTCTAACTTACTGGAATTATGTGAGAGAGAGGTGTCTCTGAAGTTACTAGGTCAGTAGACACTAATCTTTTGATTTCCAGTCCCACTGAATTTATTTGCTCAGAGTAATTTGTGAACAGCATTTTTATAGACAAAAAATAAAAATTTAGGGAAATGTAATAATTCCTCATATAAATCAGAAAATGTATTTCTTCATGTTCAGAAGACTGAATTGGAGGAAAAATAAAAGCAATGAATACTTTATCTGGTTGTGGTAAGGGGAAATGGCAAACAGTGCAACAGGTTGTATTAGTGGAGAGAAAGAACACAAAGCAAGAGATGGTACAGAGAACCTTTTGAAAACTAGATAATTCTCTGACAGATGATTGACATAAGGCAGTTGATTAATTTCTAAGGTGTGGCAGTCACTATTGATGTAGGTAGTGGCAGGGTTTTCTGCAACTGTGAAACAGAAGAGCTCAGGCCTGACACCACTCCAGAGGCCCAACCAGTCCTTCTTCCCTGCTGCCGGCAACTCTTCTTCACCCTCTTGCATCCACTCCCACTTTGACCATGTTGTTCCGTTAATACTCGGAATGTAATGCTGGGAAAGAATTGTGAAGGAAGCCAGAAGCAAGGAGGTAGCTAGGAAGAATTAGTGAATGAGCTGAAGGACTTCAGGGAGGACTGTTTGGTTCATTTTGGGGGCTGAGGAAGATACTATGGGAGGGCCCTCATTTTGTTGGTAAAAGGGAGCAGGTGGTATGAGGGAGGCAACATCTTTTTATTTATATAGCTCTTAAAATAACACATGAATCAAAAACAGATTTGTATTCTATTCAGGTTCTTATATTGACCTCCTCACCATAGTATCTCTGCACCGTATTGCATGATTTGACTAATATTCTATCACATGGGACACACACTTTCTCCCAATCTCCGCCCCCGGCCCAAGGGGAGAATTGTGAGGGTTGCTGCTGCTGTTTTAATAATGTTTATAAATACCTGTGAAACTTGGGGTTCAGACCAGACCAGTAAGGAGTTGCATTACCACTTGCCCTGCAATTCTGGGTACCTTAAACACTATGCTGCTGTGGCTTACAGCCTGACACCATCAGCCAGCCTACAGGCATGCAGGTCACACCCTGGTTTCCACTGCCCAGTTACTTTTTGTAGAATGACCCTAACACTCTCTCAGTTCCAGATTTCCCCAGAACCATCTGCCCTGCAATGTCCAGCCCTCATACTGACCATTCACAGAAGTTCTGCTCTTTTAAAGAGTCAGTACACTACAGCTTATTATCTTGACCTGGGTAAAACACATCCTTCCCTTCAAACCCAGCACTGAGTTGGGTTATAATAAAAATAAAACAAGTTTATTAACAAAAGAACAAAAGATACCAAGTAGAAGGAATAGATAGAAATGGTTGCAAACAAATACAAGCAAAAAACATTTCTAAAACTAAAACTCAACTTAATCTGCTATAGTCCTTGTTCAAGATGGTTTCCCTACTTTCAGCAACTTCCCCAACGTGACCAGCTATTCCAGCCAGGATCCATCCTTACAGCATCAAAATGCTGGTGTCTTTCATCACTCAAGAGATGGATACTCCAAAGTCATTCAGCAATTCCCTATATTCCCAAAGTTTATCTTTGACTTAAAAGTCAGGAAGTCCTGCTGGGGGCTCAGCTTGGCTCTGTTTTCTGTGTCTCCCAAGGAGCCAAATGCCATGTTCATTTTGCAGTCTCTATGATTTTACAATACAAATGGTTTCCTGTAAGTCTCCAATGCAAATTAATAGTCCATTCTCCATATCTCTGGTAACACCTAGCTCAATTTGCCACTAAGCCAGAGGTGTTTGCCTTCCTGGCTGTCTGGAAAATTTTTTTTTTTTGCCTCCTTTGTCGGTTTACAGTCTCCAAAACATAATATTGGAGAGTATCCATAATTTCACCTACAGCATTGTTACAAACATTTCACAGTGATATTAATGACCAGTGTGGTGTTAGTCTTCAAATGATATATTACCTGACACCTTTTAAATAAATATCAGGACAACAGTGTGTGAGGTGTATCGAGCTGGTCAGGCCAGCTGAGTTTTACTGTTACAAGCAGGGGGCCCTTTGCCATCTGGCATTGGGATGCTCTCAGGTCACACTACCATGTTATGCATTTTAATTACTGAAGGCCAGGTCAAAAAATGTGGACCTTAGACTAAGAGGAAGGAGGGTTCAGCCTGTTCTTAGATCCTGTCAAATTTTGGTGCAGTCTTGGACTGGTCCCCACAAAAGCACCATCTCTTACATAGACCAGTTTTACCCTTACAATAGACAGTTCCTTTGTGTATGAGCAGTGTTGTCAACTGTGGTCCTCATCCTGGAGCTGTAAGTGATTTTTTAGATACCGTGGGCCCAGGTTATGGAATGTCCTCAAGACAAGGACCAAGACCTTGAATTTGACTCTATGTTCTTTATGGAGCCATTATGGTGAGGATTAACAAAAATAAAACCCTCTTTTACCCATTCCCCCCCCCCAAAAGAGACACTGGATCAGATCTTAAGCAGGTATAAATTGGCACAGCTCCATTGACTTCAAAGAGAACTGGTGCGATGCAGAAAAGTAATGCAAAGATATGATGTTAATATGCATTAGGACATCACAATACATTATCAAATGGGAATCATAGTCTAACAATTCTCAACAGCCCTCTTATACACAGCTGCTTAATGTTAAAATTTAGGTTTCTATAGTAGCCCTAATTAAGCAGTTCAGCATCACATGCCATGTATACATTATGAAATGTTTTAGGAGGTCTCCTTATCTCATAAATTACTTTCTCCCAGAGGGAAAAAAGTGTCCATCCTTAATCTATTCTTCCACTAACAGAACAGTGTCTTTCCACTAAAGTTTAGAAGACAGATCCTTACTACCAGACTGCAATATCCAAGAATTCACTTTTCTGTATGTCCAGAGGAAGGTCATACAGAACATGGAGCACACATATTTGAGATTGGCATATATTAAATATTTCCAGTACATCTTCAATAGATTTTGCAACCTTGTGTCAGAACAGTGATTTATGGGACAACCCCTTTTGGAATTTAAATTTTATACATTCATCATTACCACCACCATCTATTTTGAGCATATATTTCTGAAGTGATATGTTCTATGAATTAAATGAAACATACACATTTGGAGCCTTCCACCGATGGAGACTGGAATACGTAACTAAACTAAAACAATTGTTCATTCAAATCCCTTTCCCATTTAACAGTAGCTTCTATTTCCCTGCATGTGGTATATACAACATAAATTGATATATTATTGATCAATTCTCTCTCTGTTCAAAGTTGATATTCTAGAGGACTGAATTCAGGGTACTCTAGTTTCTCAAATTAGTTATCTTTCATTAAGCTCCTTTTCTGGAGTCAGGAGAGAAAAGATTTACGCTCTTCGGTACAGAACAGATGAGTAACTATGCTTGTCCTCAGTGTTCTAATGGTCAATGAGGAGAGCACTTGGTCAGACCCCTATCTGAAATATTATGTACAGTATTGGTCACTGTACCACAGGAAAGATAAAATTGCCTTGGAGAATGCACCCAAATAATTTCCCTTTTCAGGACCCAATACAAACTCCTCTGTCAGTTAAGTTGTTGACCAGTAGAAAATCATCAAGTGACCAAATCCAACAGTGCACCATAAAGAAAATCTGAAATTGACCACATGCCTTCTTAGGTCTTTTTAACACAACCACTATCTGGAATGGTTTCTGGAGATACCTCCTCTACCAAAACACACTGTGCTTTTGTACATAGGGCCATGGCAGATGGCAGCAATGGACTTGTTCACTTAATCGTCATTCCTGTGGTAGATTGTAAACTTGTCGTCATGGGGTCCCTTAGGGATGCAGTGCTTTCTATAGGGAGAGAGAATGAAACAACAGGATTTATATGGAGTAGAGGTTCCAGGAGTTCCAACCACCTTTCTGGCAGCCTATAAAAACTTATACTTACCGTTAGGTAAGGATGGCTAGGCATCAGGTTTCTTCCAAGATGCTGTGATTACTCTTCAACATCTATAGGAGTTGGAAAGCATACATCAGGCTTCTGGCTGAATTTAAGAGGTGTTCCTTGCCTCAGACAAGAATCTGATAGATTACGCCAGGGGTAAGCACCTTTCAGAAGTGGTGTGCCGAGTCTTCATTTATTCACTCTGATTTAAGGTTCTACGTGCCAGTCATACTTTTTAACGGTTTTAGAAGGTCTCTTTTTATAAGTCTATAATATATAACTAAACTATTGTTGTATGTAAAGTAAATAAGGTTTTTAAAATGTTTAAGAAGCTTCATTTAAAATTAAATTAAAATGCAGAGCCCCCCTGACCGATGGCCAGGACCCGGGCAGTGTGAGTGCCACTGAAAATCAGCTCATGTGCCGCCTTTGGCACGCGTGCCATAGGTTGCTACCCCTGGATTACGCTGTCTTTCCTAATGCCTTAATATTCTCTGAGGGAAATTGTTTGGCATATTCCTTAGCCAGGACTCCAGGTTTTTACCAACAATTTCAGAATCAAAGTCCCTGTCCAGAAAGCGAGTCCCTTCCTCTAAGCTACCAAGGGCACAGGGCCTACAAAAGGGGTCCCCTTTGGATGAGCCTGCTCTGCCTGCCAATAATAACTGCAATGAGGGCAGAAAAGAACTTGGAGCCAGCTATTGAATATGATCCAAGCAACTTCCAGGCTCCCCAATCTCACCCTGCCTTGATGGAGAAGCAGGAAAAGAGAATAGGGTAGACAGCTGCTGGGAAGAGCACTGGGCTGATGCTGACTGTTCTGGGTAAACGAGGAGGAGGAGAGATCCCTCTTCCAGCCTCGACTTCTTGGAAGACTTAAGTTCTGCTGGGAAGGGGATGGGGATCCTCACCCCCCACCATATTTCTCAAAGTAACAGGCCTGACAAGAAGCCCAACATGTGATCACATTTGGGGGTGCAAAACATTGGAAATGTTGCTCCCCTAAGGCAGAGGAAAGCAAGGAGCACAAAGATAGAAGGGGCGAAGCTCCAGAGCCCTTTGGAATGGTTTGAATGAAATTAGATACAGCCTAAATGTCTCAGATTGAAAGAGAGATTAGGAGCTAGAAAAGGACAGTAAAAATGATATTGTGGGGCTTCATGTTTATTTTATCTCAAGTATTTTCATTTCAAATTTGCTTATTTAACAAGTGAGATGATGGGGTTTCTAAATGCCAGTTCTGCAAACTTGGGATCTGAAAGTCAAGCTGTGCTCTTTTTCACTGATATCACCATCAGTAGTAAAGATTGAACATGCCAAGTTGCAGCTGTACAGCCCCATTATATTCAGTGGGCATGCACAGGTGTAACTAATGGCAGAAATTTCTTTTGCAATTGGAATTTAGTTATGTGATGATGATGCACAAGGCAGAGTGGGAGAGCTGTCTAAGTAACTGAGCACTGGGCTGTCAGCCAGCTTCCCCGAGCACTAACCTTGGTGCTGGAACTAATTTGTTGCATGGCATTGGGCAAATCATTTAACTACTCTACCTCAGTTTCCCATTCTGTAAAATGAATCTTTCCTGGGGCGCTCCAAGTGTTACATTTTTCAAAATGGTGTACTAATAGCCAACGTGCTAAGCAGTACTGTTCTTATTGCCTTAAATACTAATCAAATATTGGTAAATGTTAACATTTCAGAAGTGATACTATCAACAATATTCATAAAAAAATTAGAGGGGTAGCCGTGTTCGTCTGAATCTGTAAAAAGCAACAGAGGGTCCTGTGGCACCTTTAAGACTAACAGAAGTATTGGAGCATAAGCTTTCGTGGGTGAATGCCCACTTCACCAGACGCAAGTAATGGAAATTTCCAGAGGCAGGTATAAATCAGTATGGAGATAACGAGGTTAGTTCAATCAGGGAGGGTGAGGTGCTCTGCTAGCAGTTGAGGTGTGAACACCAAGGGAGGAGAAACTGCTTCTGTAGTTGGATAGCCATTCAGTGTCTTTGTTTAATCCTGATCTGATGGTGTCAAATTTGCAAATGAACTGGAGCTCAGCAGTTTCTCTTTGGAGTCTGGTCCTGAAGTTTTTTGCTGTAAGATGGCTACCTTTACATCTGCTATTGTGTGGCCAGGGAGGTTGAAGTGTTCTCCTACAGGTTTTTGTATATTGCCATTCCTGATATCTGACTTGTGTCCATTTATCCTCTTGCGTAGTGACTGTCCAGTTTGGCCAATGTACATAGCAGAGGGGCATTGCTGGCACATGATGGCATATACAACATTGGTGGACGTGCAGGTGAATGAGCTGGTGATGTTGTAGCTGACCTGGTTAGGTCCTGTGATGGTGTTGCTGGTGTAGATATGTGGGCAGAGTTGGCATCGAGGTTTGTTGCATGGGTTGGTTCCTGAGTCAGAGTTGTTATGGTGCGGTGCATGGTTGCTGGTGAGAATATGCTTAAGGTTGGCGGGTTGTCTGTGGGCGAGGACTGGCCTGCCTCCCGAGGTCTGTGAAAGTGAGGGATAATTGTCCAGGATGGGTTGTAGATCACTGATGATGCGTTGGAGAGGTTTAAGCTGAGGACTGTAGGTGATGGCCAGTGGAGTTCTGTTGGTTTCTTTTTTGGGCCTGTCTTGTAGCAGGAGGCTTCTGACTTGCGTCTGATGAAGTGGGCATTCACCCACGAAAGCTTATGCTCCAATACTTCTGTTAGTCTTAAAGGTGCCACAGGACCCTCTGTTGCTTTTTACAGATTCAGACTAACACGGCTATCCCTCTGATACTTAATTGGAAATGTATTTCTTAATTCACCGGTTCTACTATTCTTTATCATCACCTATCAGTAATGCCTAAATGTTATAGTGGGCCTGTAAGATGTGGTGTTCAAGGAGAATACTAGGCCTTTCACATTGCAGTAGGACAAACCACAAAAAGGATGGAAACTGAGTTGTCTGCTAGGAGACTTCCTGCGGTTTTAGAGCCTTTTAATGTGATAAATAAAAAATCCTTGCCTCGAGTGAATCTGTAGCAATTGATTATTACAAATACTACTAAATGATGTAAGCTTAAGTTCAAGCAACAGAAAATGACCAGGCTCTACTTTAAACTAAGCAGAATTCTCAAACATTATTGAATAATGGGGATCAGCTGTTTTTTTTTTAAACCTTTTTTTTTTTTTAGTACTCACTAAAAAGTTAGATATTGGTGACAGATATTCTAAACTCTCACAACACCTTACAGACTTTTGCATAAGATGTGTGCGATCTCTTCACCCACAAAATCACAGCTATCTTCAGAACACACAGTAATGAGAGGAGTTGTACCTGAGACTTTGAATGCCTCTGCTATACACTCCTTTATTCCTCAGTAGGCTCTGTTAACATCCAATTTATGCATTTCTACATCATCAGGAGACTGTTTCTATTCGGACAACAAATCTTGTGTTCTTTCGAAAATACCTGTCTCCAAAGAACTGGGTGGAGGATATGAACTATTGCACCTTCATCTTCCGATGGTACACGGGGTCTTGTGGATAGCATTGCTTTATTTTAATTTACTTTGGGCAAAGGATAAACTTGTCCCAGGAACTATAAGTGAGTTCTATTGAATATTTTCCCCTATCTCAACCACTCATTTTCTGAGGTGGTTCAATCACAGGTAAGGGTCAACCGTGAAAAGCATCCTATGGCGGGAGAGGGGATACAATTTGCCCAGACTTGTGAAATGTAAAATCAAGAGATGCTTTGGGTTTTTTTCCAGAGAATCCCGGCTCTTAGCCTTCCAACTCTCAGGAAAGGGAGCAATGGCCTCCTCATAACATGTAATCTCTGTGCTGGAATCTGGAGAAGCAGCAGCTTCAAAAGGAATGCCTGCTGAGATAATGTAGTTTGAAGATTCTTTCACTGGATGGAGGAAGGGACTTTTGCCCTTGTCTGAACTCTCAGTGGCTGCTTTGTCTCTATGCTCCCCAAAGTGCTTACCAACAGAATATTTGGAAGGATATATGATGTTAGCCTGCAATTCCAGTTTCTTCAGATGGAGCCATAGGTGCCCCTTCAACATATCCTTTGGAAGTTTTCAACATACAACAAATCAGAGCCAGGGGAAGCATCAGTCCTGAAAAAGCTGTTAGAGAAATCTTTAAAGTAGATTTTATACAGGGTAGGTGTTGGGTGGTTTGGGGGTTTTGTGTGTGCTCACACTGGCCTCCCATGTAAGACTTCACAGTTAGAGACTACAGCTAATACTCTTAGGGCTGAGGCTGCGGCTGTTGTATCTAAATTTAGTCTGAGTGATGTCATATTCTCCAGTTTGTGAGTTTGGCAGGAATACTATCTCCACTGGCATAACTATGACCTTTTTACTAAGGAGTCTGGAGTAAGCTTAACATTAAGCAGAGTAATGAAGCCATTTGAGTCCTTAGGAATACATAGGTCTTGATAGGGAATTCCCACTCCATCTTAATCCCATCCTTATAACCCAGGGGTCGGCAACCTTTCAGAAGTGGTGTGCCGAGTCTTCATTTATTCACTCTAATTTAAGGTTTCGTGTGCCAGTAATACATTTTAACATTTTTAGAAGGTCTCTTTGTACAAGTCTTTAATATATAACTAAACTATTGTTATATGTAAAGTAAATAAGGTTTTTAAAATGTTTAAGAAGCTTCATTTAAAATTAAATTAAAATGCAGAGCCCCCTGGACCGGTGGTCAGGACCCGGGCAATATGAGTGCCACTGAAAATCAGCTCGCGTGCCGCCTTCGGCACCCGTGCCATAGGTTGCCTACCCCTGAGCTAGACAGTCTTTCAATCATTTATGAAAGCTTCCATTGAGTCTTGTGCAACAGTATTGAGCAAAGTTAATCTGTAATAAGTAAAAAATTATAATAAAAAAAATCCATGTAGCCCTGTTTGCTGATGCAAAGTTTTGTGTATGACAAAGATAGTTGATCCTTTTAAAACTTTTATTTAAATTTGTTCTCTGAGGAATGCTTTGATTGTTATAGAGCATCAGAGAAGCTGTGGTGAAAATGTTTTCTATGGTGCTAATTATAGTTCATGAACTCTGTTGCTTGCTTCCTGTCTTTTGTCCGATCCAGTAGTAAAATGTAGTACTTTAAACACTAGATGCTCTAAATTTCTTTTTTTAAACCGTTAAAGTAAAACACAAGTTTAAATTCTAAAGTATCAAGTTTTAGTTATCCCATACACCTCCAGATTTAAAATGATGAAATGTGGACTTTTAAAATTATTATTCTATTAGTGTCTAGAAGCCTCAGTCAAGATGGGTATGCCATTGTGCTCATATGTAGTAAGAGATGGTCCGTATCCCAGAAGCTCAGTTTAATTTGAGACACAATGCAGTAAGTGAATTTGACATACAAAAAAGGAAATGTGTGGAGGGATGAAGACTAAGGGTAATTAAAGTGACATCATAGCATTGCACAATTTAATGGTTCTAAATAATTTTACTTCTAAAAAAAATTTTAAATTGGTCATCCTGACTCATGCACAATCCACCTGTTGTTGGTTAGCTGATTTCTTATAGAGGTCACAGCAGAAACATATTCTGAGAAAGGTTTCAAAGAAGGAGAGAGTTGGGTTTTTTTTAATGAATGGTGTTAAGGAGCAATGTGGAAGAAATCATTGTGAGAGATGCTGACAAATAGGCAAATGAAGGCTGGTTGGGTGAGGAGGGACAGTATAGATGGGTCTACATTACAGAATTTTTGGCATGTTGTTGTGAAGAATAGTTGGGTAACATGATGTTGACCCCAATCTTATTATAGTATATCCTAGGATGAATTGTGTTCATCAGTATGTAAGTACATTGAGTAAATATTTTGTAGGAAAAATGAGCCCCAAATTGAGTTTACTGTGGTGAAGAGGGGAGTAGTAGAGGGATTTAGAGTAGAGAGTGATGCAATCAGAGTGACTGGTAAGGACATTGAACCTGTCCGTTATATTTTGAATGCATCGTAGAGGAGCAATGTGTGTGTTGGGGAGATTAAAATAGAGGGGGGTGACATTTTTTAGGTGAATTGTAAATTTGCTGAAAAAAGCATTTTGGAGTGGGGGGTGACATTGAAGCTATTCAAATTCAGGTTGAATTTGGCAAATAGTTTTGGTCAAAAAACCAAAACAAAACAAACCCCCAATAAAACCAAAACTTGAGTATTTGTTTTGGGGAATTGTTGAAATGAAAAGTTTCAGCATTTGTGAATTGGATAGTTTTGGCTTTTTATGTTGAATCGACTTTTTGTTTCAACTCAACACTTTCTAAACTTTTTTTGTTGTTGTTTTGGTTTTTAACTTGGTGAGAGAATTTTTTAAAAAGCATATTTATTTTAAACTGATTTTTTCCCCCCAGATTTTTTCCCTTTGGTCTCCAAAACAAAAAAAATATCTATTATTCACTCGGCTCTGCAGAGGAAGCAGCAACAGTAATTAAGTTGGGAGATAAGAGCCTGAATAAAAGTTTTAAATGTGTTAATATTAGAGGATTGATGAAGACTTGTATCTGATCTATGTTGACCACTCTTGTCTTGGTTTCAGATCAAATGAAGCTTCTTAAATTAACTCTTTTTGCTTGTAGTGTCATACTCAATCCTTTGTCCCCGCCCCGTTTCCTATCTCTTTCCTAACTATCCCTTGTTTCTTTCTGTTCTTCCACAATAGCTTCATTTCCTATTTTCAATTCCTCTCCCTTCTAATTCAGTAAAGTAGGTCATACTGGATCAGACACTACTCCATGAAATCTGTGAGTGGTACTTCTCTTGAGGAGGAAGTTAGTTTTACTCTCTTAATGACCTAACAAAGCGTGTGATGAGGGAGATTCCTTCTTGACTTTTGTGGTGATCAATGTATGCTCTGACTCATGAGTCCATGTGCCTCTGTTTTAAATTATGCAAAAACATATCTATTGTTGATCACAAAACTATCTGGCCCCTTCTTAAAACTAGCACGATTTTTTTAAATTTTATTTTGACCCTCTGTGGCTTTGAATTTCACAGGTTAAATGTGCGTTATTGAAAGTCATAGACCTGGGTTCGGCAACCTTTCAGAGGTGGTGTGCCGAGTCTTCATTTATTCACTCTAATTTAAGGTTTTGCGTGCCAGTAATACATTTTAACGTTTTTAGAAGGTCTCTTTCTATAAGTCTATAATATATAACTAAACTATTGTTGTATGTAAAGTAAATAAGGTTTTTAAAATATTTAAGAAGCTTCATTTAAAATTAAATTAAAATGCAGAGCCCCCCAGACCAGTGGCCAGGACCCGGGCAGTGTGAGTGCCACTGAAAATCAGCTCGCGTGCCGCCTTCGGCACGCATGCTATAGGTTGCCTACCCCTGTTATAACCCAAGTAAGAAAGAATTACACAGCCCTTCAACCCTGCAAGGTTCTTTATTTCATTTTAATTTGGAAGGAGGAGGAATTGATGTTTCATTTTCTAAAGCTAAAAGCACCTGAGAAGTTAGTGCTTCATTTGTGCTTAATTCTGGGAAAACTTAATTTAGAGTCCAGGGTATTTCACTGTAAATCACAGATTTAGAGATTTCTCCTCGTCAGAGGAACTGCATAGGAGACTCAGGGGAGGTTTTAAGACAGTGTTGACCCTTAAAGAGCTGATTGTCAGCAATATCCTACACCAGTCCATGGGAAGTGGGAAAGGAGCCCTGTGAGGGGAGAGTATGTTACCAGGGAGACTGAAAGGGAAGACTGCAGACACCTATGCTGAATGTCTCCCTAAGGAAAACAGTGCCCACTTTATGACCTCCTGTGGTCATATGTCTATACTGCAGCTGACACAGAGTCTCCCAGCTCAGATAGACAGACTCACGCTACCATGCTGAAAATGTAGGACAAGCCTCTAGAGCCTTGAAGGCAGGTCCATCTCTCAGAGAAGGGAGATCTGAATCATTTCATCTACATGCTCCCTGCTGCTGGGTCTGGGCTGAGTGGAGACTGACTGCACTGAAGGAGGCATGAGCCAGAGCCATTGGTGACAAAGGACTCAATGGTATCAGAAAGATTGCAGGCAGCTGAGACTTTCATGGCAGCCAAGGCTTTTCAGGTGAAACAACTTGTGGGAAAGGGGTGATGCTTTGCAACCTTCTGGGCAAAGATGTTGCCTACATTCTGGCTGGGAACAGGAATTACTTCCCTCCAGGTTGCTTGGGGGTGGGGGAAAAGAAATTGCCTTCCCCCGGGATTCAAGCTGTGGGACTAGGGGTCCTATGCCTGAGGGAGAGGCAGTGTGTGTGAGGGAGTGCTTAGAAAAATTTACCCCAGCTCTAGCAGTAGTGCCCATCTTTAAAAAAAGAAAGGAGGAGAACCCGGGGAACTACAGATCAGTCAGCCTCACCTCAGTCCCTGGAAAAATCATGGAGCAGGTCCTCAAGGAATCCATTTGAAGCACTTGGAGGAGAGGAAGGTGATCAGGAACAGTCAACATGGATTCATCAAGGGCAAGTCATGCCTGACCAAACAGATTGCCTTCTATAGTGAGACAACTGGCTCTATGGATATGAGGAAAGCGGTGGACGTGATATATCTTGACTTTAAGCAAAGCTTTTGATACGGTCTCCCACAGTATTCGTGCCATCAAGTTGAAAAAGTATGGACTGGAAGAATGGACTATAAGGTGGATAGAAAGCTGGCTAGATTGTCAGGCTCAACGGGTAGTAGGGAGAGGCTGAGGGAACTGGGCTTGTTTAGTCTGCAGAAGAGTGAGGGTGGATTTGATAGCAGCCTTCAACTACCTGAAGGGGGGTTTCAAAGAGGATGGAGTCGGCTGTTCTCAGTGATGGCAGATGACAGAACAAGGAGCAATGGGCTCAAGTTGCAGTGGGGGAGGTCTAGGGTGGATATTAGGAAACACTATTTCACTAGGAGGGTGGTGAAGCACTGGAATGGGTTACCTAGGGAGGTGGTGGAATCTCCATCCTTAAGAGGTTTTTAAGGCCCTGGGTGGGATCATTTAGTTGGGGATTGGTCCTGCTTTGAACAGGGGGTTGGACTAGATGACCTCCTGAGTTCTCTTCCAACCCTAATCTTCTCTGATTCTATGGCAATGATTCTTGCCTGGTCTCAAAGAAGGGAGATTCCATGCAGCCTGCTCAACTGTCTCAGCGTGGACCTCGCCACACACTAGTTGTGAGTCAAGTTCCTGAGGAGAGGTGAGGTACTATGCATTGCACCCTCCCCAAAAAGCCAAAGTCTTAAAGAGGTTAGCAGTTTTGAGGAAGAAAACCTCAAAGCTAATGAAGAAACAGACATTTAGTTAAAAATCTCTTTAAAATCCTCTGAAAGTTCTATTACAAAGGTGTTTGCTGTATGTGCTGCTTGGAGCTGGGGAGCTCTTCCTGAGGCGCAGAGCTAAAATCTGGTCTGACCCCAGATATCATGGAGACAGGGAATGGCCCAATGAGAAGGGTGTCAGATATAGAGAGGAGCAAGAATAGAGGAAACCTCCAAGGTACTGTACTGAGGTATCTCACAGTGTTGTCCTAGTTAAACTGGACCAATATTGTCTGTCAATTTGAGGCATATGGGAAAATTTCTAGTGGCTATTATGAGATTCACAAATGACTGACTGGCCCAGCATACAATTGGCTGTTTTGGATTCCCAGATTTTTGTTTAAAGAGCTGATGTTCTTTGTTCACTTCAATACAAATACAGCTTCCTTCAGAAAAAGATTTACTGTACTATGCAAGTGACATACTTCTGATTGTCTGATAAGCAAGGAGTTATCAGCTCATATTTTCCAACAATAACTTTAACTGTTTTTTTCTTGTTGCTCAGACTGGAACACAGTAATCTTCAAGCTGCTCTTAGATTTTTGTGTCAGACAGATTTGTTTCCTATTTGAGCTCAGCAGCCTTACATTCTGATAGCCATTGTAATTACTTAGCCAGGATGACTTACAAAAGTGTGTTAATGTTTCCTGAATTTTCATCAGGAAGGGAATTACTTGTGATGACCCAGAAGTCCAGTACCATATAGGATGCCCTACACTGGATCCACAATCTGTCACAGAACCTATTTCAGAATACATACAAATTAATAGATTTTCTGTCCTTTCTACTCCATTGCTATTGCTCTAACAAAGGTTTCCAATTACCAGTTCATAGTTAGCCTCTCCTCCATGCTCATCCTCAATCTTTCTACAGGCTTTAGTAGTTGATGACTTTCTCAACAGACACTGTCCACCTGACTTCTGTGATGCCGTTCTATCATTGTGTATTTTCAGTGTCTCTTGTGGTGGGGCTCCTCCTCCTCAGCCCCTCTTCTGTTGGTGACTCACAGGGCTCTGTCCTCAAGTCCTTTCATTTTCTCCTAAACCTTATCCTTAGTTGACCTAATGAATTAACATAGCATTAGCTGTTACCTCTATGCTGACTCTATTCTACCACCTACACTCTTCTGTTTCTGTTGTTCACGCTCCACATTTTTGACTTTCCGACATATCATCCTGGTTGGTTCACCACAAGAGCTCAAACTTAAAAGGCCCAAACCAAGCCCTCTTCTCCACCTTTGCCTTTCTCAATTACAACACTTTCATCCACAGTCACAGATACTTGTGACCATCTTTCATTTCCTCTCTTCTTTATCCTGCATATTAGGACTATTGCTAAGTCTTGCCACTTCCTCCTCCTCCATAACATATTAAAAATCAATCCTGTCACAACAGCCAAAACATTTATCTATGCCCTAGTTATCTCCCATTTTCATTACTGGAATTTCCTCTTCTGGCTTCCCTGAGACCCATATTGCTTCCATCCAGCCAATCCAAAGTACAACTGTTCAAATGATCTTCCTCACCCAATCAGACCACATCATTACCTCTTCAAATCCCTTCACTAGGTCTCCCAGGATCAATCTAATTAAACTTCTCATTCTCATTTTCAAGATCTATACAATTCCACTCGACCCTAATCTCTTATCTGATTCCTTGTTTTATTGCCTCTCAACCCTATCACTCCACTAACTATACCAGCCTCACCCACAGCTTTCCCCCCCACACACACACACCTTCATACCCTCCAGATTTGCCCACTACACATAGATTTTCTCTTCAATTCCATTGTGCTAGGCCCTAACCCACCCCCAATTCAAATCTCTCCTAATGACTCATTTCTTCTCTGAGACCCATCAGCACAAACCCAGATGAGTTAGATTGTTCTCTCTACAACACCTTTAGAGAAAGTGGGAGCTGTAATTTATATTTGTATGCACACCTTCCTCTAGGTTACCCAGTGTATCACATCTATATTTGTCATTCAGCTCTCTGGGGCTTTGTGTTTGTGTCTTATGCAGTATTGTGCATATTAGTACTTCATAATAAATCTATGTACAATATTATTCGTTCTAGAAATCACATATAATCTTAGATCCGGGGGGGGCCTGCATATTTGACACCACTATCTTGGAGAAATGCTATGGAAATTAAACAAGTGGCCTAAGCAGGTTAATTAAAAAAGTTGGAAAAATTAGAAATTTAAAGGTAATCATCAGGTGGACAATAAATCCCAATTTCTAAAGATCATTAGAAATTGCTTGATATACCCAACAATGGGGTGATTCAACAGGACCCAATCAAACAACGGTGTGCACAGAACACCTATAATCCTAATAGAGCAGATATGTATGTGTGTCTGCCTGGCAACCATAATATTCTGTAGAATTCTAATATTTTGATGTGCACCTCTACATCAGGATATATCTTACCACACTGACATGCTGAATCATATATAAGAAACTGGTGATACTGATCTTATAAATTTTGCATGCAAGCTAAATTTATAATCATATACAATTTCACTTTGAGTTATTTGATTATTTTGGAGATGTAGATATTTCCATGCTATCTCAAAGTGTTGTACCTCATTCTGATTAAAATAATAGCATTATACAAAATCAATACAGCACATATTAAATGGATTAAAAACTGGCTAACCAATATATCTCAATGTAACAGTTAATGGGGAAATCAACAACAACTGAAAGTGTTTCTAGAGAGAGATTCAACAGGGTTGGCTTTCAGCTCAAAAGTTATTTCAGTGTTTTTATCCGTTATCTGGAAGAAGATATAAGATCATTGCTGATAAAGTTTGAAGACGACACAAAAATTGGTGGTGTCGTAAATAAAAAGGACAGGTCACTTCTACAGAACTGGATTGCTTTGTAAACCAGGAACATTCAAACATCATACATTTTAAAATAGTCAAATGCAAAGCCATACTCTAGTAAAGAATATAAGGTCATACTTACAGGATGGTTGACTGCATCCTAGAAAGCAGCAAATCTGAAAAGAACTTAGGAGTCATTGTGGATAACCAACTAAACAGTTTCCAGTGCAATGCTGTGGCTAAAAAGCCTAAAATGCAGTCCTTGGATGGATAAACAGGAATAGGTATAAACAAATAGGAGTAAAGTGATATTACCTCTGTATATGGCATTATTAAGACCATTACTGGAACACTGTGTCTAGTTTTGGTATCCACACTTTAAAACGGATGTTAAAAATTGAAGAAAGTTCAGAGAAGAGCCACAAGAATAATTTGAGGTCTGGAAAACATGCTTTGCAGTTAGAGACTTAAGGGGCCTGATCAAGGCAGCTTATTAAAGAGAAGATTAAGAAGTGACTTGCTCACTCTTTACAGGGGAGATGTCTGAAACTAGACAGCTCTAACCTAGTAAGCAAAGGCATAACAATATCCCAATACTGGAAGCTGAAGCTTGACAAATTTAACTGGGAACCAGGGGAATAATTTTTAAGTGTGGATAATTAACCACTGAACTGCTTACCAAGAGATGATGTAGATTCTCCATCTCTTGAAACCTCTAAATCAAGACTGGATGTCTTTCTAAAACATATGTGCTAACTCAACCAAACGATATGGGCTTGATGCAGGAATTACCAGGTAAAATTCTATGCCAGTGTTATGCAGGAGGTCAGACTAGATCATTATAATGGCCCTTCTGGCCTTGAAATCTATCAATTGATTATAATAGTAGGAACTCTAAAGTGCATGTAAGAAGATCTCTGTAATATTCTGAAACTAGTGGATGAGAATATAAACAATTCTGAAACTAAAAGCAATATTATATGTCAATTGGAATCAAGCAGAGATCAAAATGCGTCAGTGTTTATACATCAATGATTTATATACCTTGCTGTTTCAATTAAAAACTCAAAATGATCTGTTACGCCTCCAACTTTTACTTCTGTATTTCTTTTTAAAGTCTGTGTCAATGTATCTAATATTTACATATTTTACTATAGTTATACCTACCAAACCAAGGTTTGGAGTAGGTTAATTGCATAGGAAGATATTACTATGTTTACATTTTTCTCTTAAATTACTTTTTTAAAAAGCACAGTAAAGAGTCTGAGGACAAATTATTCAACTGTTTATCATACATAAGACTGCATGACTATAATACAAAGGGCTTGTCTTTTTCATTTAACGTTACAATATACACAGCAAGTCCGGACTAGATCTTACAATCTGAACACAGGTATTTAACCTTTTCCATGCTGTTTATGTTTACAATGCACAGAAGTCCTGTAACCAAACTGTGTAGTAAAGCACACAAAACTGGACTGTAACATAACACAGTATGCAGAAGCATTGGATTTTATGATTTTTATGTAAATATTTTTTTAAACGGCTTTAATTTTTGGTGCTTGCTAAAGTGTGGCAACCAACACAGGAAAAATTACCCATATTTTATACTACCCTTATATTTCTAGACAGCAGTAAGTACTGGATTCCTTTTTATATTGCTAAACTCAGTGCTCTGTTTCTAAGATGACAGCATTTCAATCACTGTAAACTTTTCTGAACTACTGAGTTCAAAAATACTTTAATTCACAGGCTTGACATGTCAATACAAAAGAAATATGGATCCCGTGATAAAAAAATTGTGATTTACAAAAACTGATAACCCCCAAGTACTCATTTGCATTTACACAATATTCAGCTGCTGTGTTGCCATTAAATATAACAAAAAAAACTTTTGTTCAAAAAAAAAAAAAACCTGACCTAGCCAGCCACATGGAATTGACCAGTGTAAGGATGCAATATTCTTCTGCTGAATTACCTTTTTAAAGGGCTTACTGGCAGAGGTAGATCACTGCTTCTGTAATATCTAATGGGCAAACAATGTTCTGGGATAGGTAATTGCTAAACTACCCTTATTTTTCACTTTAATTCACTGAGTTTTTATTCATAATATTTATAAATCTTTATGTGGGCACATAAATTTAGCAACTGCCAAGCTGACTGTGTTATATTAAGGCAGCATAACCCAAAAATTAGGCACCTGTTAAATACAGCCTGCTAACTTCAGGTCTCTCATGAGCTTTTTGCTTTACTCATACTATTGTTTTGGACCTGTTCATGCAATCAAGGTCTTACCTTCAAGTTTACATTTATGTTAATAAGGAATACAAGAATCAACTGCTGGTTTCATAGCTTCTGGATCTAGTGTCCCTTTTACCTTCAGAAGCCTGAACACATTTATAATGTAACAGATGTTATAGTCTTGAATTAGATGTCAATCTATTATGTTCAGTACACAGATTGCTGTAAATGTATTGGCTATGAATTCAACAACAGTTCCAGTTTTGTTTAAGCAATAGTACAGCCATAATTTTCAACTGACATTTAAAAATGGTCTAATTACACCTTGTGTCAAAGTGCAGAACTGCTACATTATTGGTTACAGACATCTATGTGCTATAAAAACAGCTTTGGTACAATAAATTATCAAAAAAGAAAATAAATTTTTGTAAAATTCACAGCATAATTGTGAGGCAAAAAAGCAGTCACATAAAATTCTGCATTTTTTAAAATGTTCAGAATGAACAGAAGACATCTTTGTGCAGAAGTAATGGTGGAGAAACCACGTGCCGAGAAAAAGCAAAAGAAAAAAGTAAAAAAGCAGGAAGGGACACAGTTGTAGCTATTTCCATCAAACGCAAACCACTACTTCTGTGACCTTCAACCAATAAGGAAGTCAACTTTATGACACACGCAAAGTGACCTTGCAATACCTTACAATAAGTGGGTCACAAAAGTCTATTTTAAAAGAAAGGCCTCTTGAATTACCCATTCTCTGTTTTCAGCATTAAGGACTGTCTGCAAAAGCATGTCCAAATGTGATTGCATCTGAAATGGTAGGCTCTTCTAATTTAAGAGTCCAAATCCATAAGGCCAAAGGTTATCCCAAAGACCACCACTTAAGACCTCCCCAGGACTGGCCAGGACCAACCCGTTGATTGCTTCTCAGTGCACCTTAGTTATGAGACCAGTCATATTCCAATACTAGCTGACTGTGGTCTCTAAAATATGAGACACACAGAATCCCATTATAATTGCTGCTTTGATCCTCAGTAGATTCAGATAAGGAGAGTTCTGATCACCGCCACTTAGCATGCTTAATGTGCCTTACAAACTCCTTTACAACTGTCCCTTTTTACAGCTGAATATTATATATAGTGTAATCTGAAGGTCCCTCTTCCTTACAGTACTGCATTCTGTGCCCATGTGTATTTGGGGAACTTAAAAAACCCATATTACTCAATCCCTCCCCACCAACCTCAAAGGGTCCTTTTATGTAAATCCTGTGCAGTGCTTTTAAAAAAAATAATTTGCAACTAAGACCAACATTTGAACATTAACCCCTGTTGACTGAGACAAAAAAAAAAAAATCTATGACTAAGTTGTGGCAAGTTAAAATGGGAGGAAGGGGGAAGCAAAAGGTGAGACAACACCTCTAAGCTATCCATTAAGGTGGGTTTGGACATGGCTCTTAAAAAACTTTCATTGTCCCTTTGCAATCTTTTCAAGTTTAAAAAAATAGTCAGCTTTGCCCTCCTGTAGCGGTTCAGTGAGTTTATCTCCTTCTGATTCAAGCAGCTTTGCACTTTGTTTTTGGAAAAACACCACTTCTATAAAAACACACAAGAAACAAACTTAGTTTCAGTTTAGTCACGAGCTAGCCACAGGACTTTGCTGAACACAAACTCCTGTCATGGGAGACTCTTCTCTATCAATTCCTTGCCTCATTGCAAGGTGTCCTTCAGTCATGTAATGAGCAGGACCTGTATTAGCAGAAAACTGGTATGTTGGATGTCCAGCTATGCCAGTCTCTTGGCGCGGATTAGAATAGACTGTTAAATTCATGTCTATAGCTCCATTTTGTCCGAAGTCCAAGGTATTAGCAGCCACTGGGCGGTTCTGATAGGCTTGATTGCCTTGGTTACCGGTAGAGGAGGAAGATGTAGAGGAAGAAGTAGTTGAGGAAGACAGAGATGTCATGGAGTGGTGACTATGGCCCACCTCCATAGAATCCTGGGTGGAGGAGCTATTTGTGGGAGAATTGTAGACCCTTGGCCTGGTCCGGCTACCCAAGGCTTGCTGTCCATGATGATGGTGGTGGTGGTGGTGGTGGTGATGGTGGGAGTTATTCCCATGGTGGTGATGTAATGCATTTTGTTGCTGAGGGGTTACATGAAAGGTGGTTTCTTGAACTGGATGGGTTTCAACGGTGACCTGTGTAGGAGCTTCAGTGCTTGTCCAACCAAGTGGAGGAGGAAACTGCTGTCGAACCTATGACAGTAGTTTAAGAAATAAAAAGTTTAATCAAATATGTTTTATATGCCATTTATACAAAGAGCTTAAAAACGATTAAAATTTACTCTAATGTAAAAAATAAAACTAAATTTTAAGTAGCATAAAAACTGATAAAAGTATGAAGCTAGAAATATTTCTAATACGCTTTTCTAAATGTATCTTTGGAAAAGAAAAACTAGGACAGAAACTTTGAATTTAATATTGCTGATACACTCAAGAAAAAAAATTCTAATTATGTGACCTACTGCAAAAGTTGTAAAAAGCAAATTCAGAGGCAGCATTGTTTAATGGTAGTAATCAGTAAGTGTGTGTTTACATCGTGCCTAGCACAACAGGACCCTGATCTCTGACTGGGGTCTCTAATACTGAAAAACAAATTATTAGTACAGTAAAAGCTGTTTTATCTGGCATATTGGAGGAATGGGGGATGCCGGTAAGTGAAAAATGCTGGTTAACTAAGAGGGAGGGAGTTTGGGTATGGGAGGGAGTGCGGGGCTGGGGGTTGGGGCACAGGAGCAGGTGCGGGAAATGGGCTCTGGGAGGGAGTTTGGGTGCGGGAGGGAGCTCGAGGCAGTGGGTTGGGGCACGGGAGGGAGTGTGGGGTGGCGGGTGCGGAGGGCCCTCACCTCAGGCAGTTCCTCGCAAACGACAACCTGTCCTGGCTGCTTTATAGAGCTTTCCAGTTGGTGAAGTGCCGGATAAAACAGCTTTTATTGTATTAATATTATTAGACAAGTAGCTTGAAGCTTGCATTGAGATCCCAATAGCATCAGAAGAGTATTATTAACAACTCTACCAAAATATTAGCTAATAAAACTGATTTCATAAGTTTATTTTCATAATTATTCCCCTCACCTGGGAAGAAGTACAATTACTCCTTTTATAATAGCGATGGCAATACTGAGAAGCTTTGTTTTTCCCACTAGCTTTATGTTGTAAAGTGATGAGCAGCAATGGCCAATAACTACTACATTTTAGTTTTATTCTTTTATCAGTAAATCAAGCAGATATATACTCATTTATATTTTTAACCAAGACCATAGTTCAACGAATAATAAAAGCAACAAAAAATACTACTACTACTACTTTGCACTTGTATAGTGGCTTTCCTTCAAGAACATTAAGATGTCTTAGAAACATTAATGTCAAATGGGGATAAAGAGAGAAACTGAAGCACAGGTTTACCTGGGGACAGACCCTGCCACTGCAAGCTCTGTGTGGGTTCTCTGCAATACTGTTGTGACCTTGGCACAAAAAGCAGGAGTGTGTTAATAAAGACTGTGGATGACACAAAGTTGGGAGGTATTGCCAATACAGAAGAGGACTGGAGTATCATACAAGAAGATCTGGATGACTTTGAAAACTGGAGTAATAAAAATTTGATGAAATTTAATAGTGCAAAGTGCAAGGTCATGCACTTAGGGACTAACAACAAAAATTTCTGCTATAAGCTGGGGACTTTTCAGTTGGAAGAGAAGGAGAAAGAGCTGGGTGTATCAGTTGATCACAGGATGACTACGAGCCGCCAATGTGATGCTGTGAAAAAGACTAATGCAGTCCTAGGATGCATCAGGCAAGGTGTTTCCAGTAGAGAAACAGAAGTGGTAATACCATTATACAAGGTACTGGTGAGACCTCAACTGGAATATTGTGTGCAGTTCTGATCTCCCAGGTTTAAGAAAGATGAATTCAAACTGGAACAGGTGCAGAGAAGGACTATTAGGATGATCCGAGGAATGGAAAACCTACCTTATGAGAGGAGACTCAAAGAGCTTGGCTTGTTTAGCCTAACCAAAAGAAGGTTGAGGGGAGATATGACTGCTCTCTATAAATACATCATAGGGATAAATACCAGGGAGGGAGAGGAGTTATTTAAGTTAAGCACCAATGTGGACACAAGAACAAATGGATATAAGCTGGCAATCAACATTAGACAAAATTCGTTGAAGGTTTCTAACCATTAGAAGAGTGAAGTTCTGGAACAGCCTTCCAATGCAAGTAGTAGGGGCAAAAAGCCTAACTGGCTTCAAGACCGAGCTTGATAAGTTTATGGAGCGTATGGTATGATGAGACTGTGTACAATGGCATATTGCCAATCTGTGACTGATAGCAGCAAATATCTCCAACAGCTGATGATGGGACACTAGATGGGGAGGGCTCTGAGTTACTACAGAGAATTCTTTCCCAGCTGTAGGGCTGGTGGGTCTTGCCCAGATGCTCAGGGTCCAACTGATCACCATATTTGGGGTTGGGAAGGAATTTCCCCCTGGGTCAGATTGGCAAGGAACGCTTTGGGGGGGGGGGGGGGGGGGGGGGGGGGGGGGGGGGGGAGAAGTGTTCGTGTTCCTCTGCAGCGTGGGGCATTGGTCACTTGCAGGTTTAAACTAGAGTAAATGGTGGATTCTCTGTAACTTTAAGTCTTTAAATCATGATTTGAGGATTTCAGTAACTCAGCCAGAGGTTACAGGTCTATTATAGGACTGGGTGGGTGAGATTCTACAAACTAGATGATCATGATAGTCCCTTCTGGCCGTATAAAGTCTATGTTCAAACTGCTCTTTGGGATGGACTGGAAGATTTATGACTATTTGAATTCTCTGGTCCTTAACAGGGGAATGGAGGAAAAGCTGCAAGAGCCCTAGAGGCTCTCTGTTGCTGGCACTCCATAGTTAGGGAGTGGGGGATTCTTCCCCCTTACAGCTGCAAGATTCCCCAGTACTTAGCCAAATTATTAAGGCTGCTGGTACTATTTTGGCCAAAGTGACTTACCCAAGATATTCACAAAGGATTATCTGTGGAAGAACTGGGACTTGCAAAATCCAAGTCTTCCAATTGCCAGTTCCATGCCTACCCCACCTTTCACTTTGAAGTGTTAATTAGCATAAATCTTGACAATACAGGATAGTTTATGGATTCAATCGTCTCAAAATATAAAAGCAATTGCGTTTTTATAAATGCATCAGGGAGAAGCTCTGTTCAAGAGCATACCTGTGGACTCTGTGTTTCACAGTCCATAGCTTGGACAGCAGCAGTGAAGTGTCCACCACTGTGTCGATGTTGATGTGTAGGGTCTGACCGAGCCCTTCCACTGTTGCTTGTCCCAGAAGACCCACCTATAACAATCATAACACAAGCAATAATAGAACAGCAGCAATATTTACAGCATTCCACAGAACAACTATGTTAGGAACATAATCTTAGGCTTTGATCTTGAAACAATTTATTCCGTATAAAGCAGAAATAGGTTTAGATGAAAAAAATTCGACTGAATTTTTAAGATATAGGTTGTAGTAGAAATCTATTATGAATTTTTTTTAAACATTTTTGTTTTTAAAAAGACAGGCTTTCAGAAGTGAAAAAAATGAAGACAATTATATGGAAAAATTGCTGACTTGAAATTTTTGATATTTTCTCTTTAAAATAATACTGTCTTGACAATTTACTAATGAGAAATGTACCTGAGCTTGAAGATGTGCTAGAGGTGGTTCCTGAAGACTGCGACTGCTCCATGGCAGGACTCGTAGACACACTGTTACTTGTATTTGTACCTTCATCTGCTGTTTTCTTAAAGAAACTGTGCTGCAGGGCATAATAAGGTTGAATTCGGGTTTTGGGGTCATAATCAAGCATCCTTAAGATGAGGTCTTTGAACTTCAAGTAGTCAGCTACAGTATGACCCGATTCCCCAGTACGCCGTCCGCCTGGTCCCCCTGTTTCAACTCCAAGTATATTGTGAAGTTTACGAGTTCCTGGTGGTTTGTACTCCTGTTGAGAAGTTAGCAGTTGATTGTCATTCAAGTTATAAGCTAGACTTTACATTATCACCGTTTAAATAAACCATAAAAGAAAATCAAATGAAAGTCAGGAGTTATTTGTCAGTACTGAGAACATTAATAGATTTAATTTTCAAATCAATTCTATCATACTGAATATTAAATAGTGTTAAAATTAAGTCTTCAAAAGAACAAACATTTTTAATCAGTACAATAGTTACCACAGAAACTTATTCTGAACACTCCATTCCTTATCTAGGATACCTAACCTACCCTTTTTCCATCTTTGGTCTTCTTTAAGTTCCAAGTGCCATCTGGCAACTTTTCAAAGAACTTTCTTGCTTTTGGTGCTTGGTCAAGAATATGAGCAGGTGCTATACCCAGAACTTCCACTATTTTATTCATTTGATCCACCTGGTTCAAAAGAAAGAATAGTTATAAAAACAAATGTAGTAGATAATTTGGCAATGAGATGAAATCTAAAATTCTAGGTAGACATGTGGGAAGAAAACTGGAACTACCTAAAAAAGCTGTTGAGTTACAAATCAGCTGTAACATTTGAGAATATTAATTCTTATGTAAGAAGCAAATACACAAATAAGTACAAGTATCAATAATTGCAGAAATCAATACATTACAATTTGATATAAGCAATCTGTACTTTAGACTCCTGTCAAAAGATATTCCTACTGCCAAGTTGATGCCAATTCTTAAACAATTAAACAGGCTTCCTCTATGTGTGCCTTACAATTAATTAGATCAAACTCCTGATTAGAAAGAATGAAGAATAAGATCACTTCTACCATTGGGAATTTACACACCTCGTTTGCTCCACTAAAGAGAGGTTCTCCAGTGTGCATTTCTACTAAAATACACCCAAGGGACCACATGTCAATTGCAAGGTCATAAGGCATTCCCAGTAGCACCTCTGGAGATCTATAAAAACGACTCTGGATATATTGGTATATCTGAAATAAACACATAGAAAGATAATGAATAACTTCTGAAAAGCCTTGTCCTGATTTAGACATTAGTGACTTACAAGAACTTTACCACAGAAAAGTATTTTTGAGGTTGGGGAGGACGAAAAGGGAAGTCTGGAAATTTAATAATAAATATAAAAATCAGAATTTGTACTTGAAGTCTCAGATATTTACATATCAATACTTAATAAAATACTAGCACTCTCCTGAGCCCCAACATCTGCTACACATCTTTAAAAATAGGGCTTTACTCAAAGAGATCCTTTTGTTTGTTTAAATTAATCTTTAAGAAAAAATAGGATTTCTCTCAATTCAGACTAATATCCTCCTCTGAATATCCTATTCAGATTTCTGTTCGGTTCCCACTGTGGGTGGGGAACATCCTTCTTCACACTCCTCCCAACACTCAACTGTTGAAAAGAAAAGGGGATAGCATTCTTAATCTTTATAAGTAAAATTTCAGAAGTGCCTAAGTGACTTGCAAGCCTAAATTCCATGTTCAAAAGTGTTTAGGCACTTAGGAGCCCAAGTCCCATTGGCTTTCAATGAGACTTAAGCTCCCAAGTCACTTAGATGCTTTTGAAAATTTCTTTCTACGGGATTCCTAGTCATCTGTATGACTGACACCCCTGTTTTAGAGCAGTCAGGCAGGGAAAGGTTACTATGTATAGTGGGTATGTATGGTTGCATCTGAAGAAGTGCGTTTTTTACCCACGAAAGCTTATGCCCAAATAAATCTGTTAGTCTTTAAGGTGCCACCGGACTCCTTGTTGTTTTTGTGGATACAGACTAACACGGCTACCCCCTGATACTTATGTATGGTGGGATGTTTCTTCACTGACTGAATGCATTCAGACAGTGAAGAACCTTTCTGCACACTAGGATATATTGGGGTACAATAAACATGCTCCATGTATCTTGAAATAATGTCTATGAACAGACTGCCATTAAAAACTAAACTAGGTGGAGAGTCCAATTCTTCCTCAGGAAGGGAGAAGCTTTTGGCATCTGTTAAAACAATATTTATGTACTTATCTACAATTACAGTAAATGGTTTAATCCAATTTTTTTTTAATGTAAGTGAAATTAGTACTCATTGAAGGTGTCAGATAGATAGCCCTGAATACTGAAGTAATCTATTTATCCTCAAAACACATACAGCATAAATCATGGCAATCTAAGGGTATGGCTACACTTGCAGATGTAGAGCGCTGTGCGTTAAACCAGCCCTTGGAGAGCGCAGTAGGGAAAGCGCTGCAGTGTGTTCACACTGTCAGATTCAAGCGCACTGGCGTGGCCACATTAGCAGCTCTTGCAACACCACTGAGAGCAGTGCATTGTGGTAGCTATCCCAGCATGCAAGTGGCTGCAACGTGCTTTTCAAATAGGGGGGTGGGGTGGAGTGTGTTGTGGGTATGTGGGGGGAGAGAGTGTGGGTTTTGGAGCGGCTGAGAGCATGTCAGCATGCTGTCTTGTAAGTTCAGACAGCAGCACCCCCCCCTCCCCCCGCCTCTCTCTCACACTCTCAGCAAGCAGCATTCGACACTAATGGCTTGCTTTGTCCCAGAGCAGATAAGCATGCCAGCTGTCAAAAACGGTGCTCTGAAAGGGCATATCTGCTTTCCTACAGCTGAGTTCAAAACAATGACAAGAGTGGTCACTTGACTTAAGGGGATTATGGGACGTTTCCGGAGGCTGATTCAAGTGCAGTAATGCAACACCTCGTTCACACTGATGCGGGGGCATTTCAGCCAAGGCGCAGCAAGCGTTATGCTTCTCGTGCAGCGCTCCAGCTGCAGAGCCCAGGCGCTCTAAGTGCCTTGCCAGTGTGGACGGGTCGTGAGTTAGGGCGCCTGGGGCTGCTTTAATGCGCTCTAACTTGCAAGTGTAGCGAAGCCCTACGTTTTCCTTTACTGCCCAAGCAATGTGCCTCTATTCTAATCTAAAGGAACCATCTGCAGGACATAGGGTAATTCAGGCCCCTATTCCGCAAACACTTAAATGCATACATAATTTTACTTACTCTAATAATCCCATTGAAGTAAATGCAACTACCCATATGAGTAAAATTACTCATATGCTTAATGTTTGCAGAATTGAGGCCTTAGTCACTAAACCCATTCAATTTTTGTGTCTTGGGAGAGACTGTCAAGAACATGGCCAATTAGTGCTAATTTTGGTGGTGGATTCTGTGATGTGGACTGAACCACTGAACAACTATCAGATGACAGTGGCTCAAGTTTTTCACCCTGGAACTGAATTTCAGCTAGCGAAGTAGATGTTAGAAGTTCCACGCACCCTCAGCAGTCCCCTGACCTACCCAGTATTCCCAGTCTACCACTTATTTTCTTCTATTCCTAACAATGAGCACACTTTATGACAAAAGATTAATGTTATGGAAATAGTGTTCTCTCTCTAAATTATTTTTTTAAAGTTACCTCAAAGCTCTGAGTCTGGTTGGCCCTGTATTTAAAAGCCAACTATTCTAATGTTACTATCAACAAATATCTTGAAAGTTTTCACTTACCCATACCAAGCAATATCTTAAAATCAAAAAAGGAATTACAAACACAGAAAAAGAAAATACTAATGAAAATATTTAATTTGTTACCCTTGTACTATATTAAGCTCCTACTGTTAAATGTAGATGTCTTTTGCATTATGAAATAGTGTCAGGAAAATTAACTGGGAGTTTGTTAAAGATATTTTTCATAGGCAACCTTATGTTGCCACATCATAAAAACAAATCAGTGTTTAATATTAATCAACATAAGCAAAGCTGAAATTGGCAATGAGAAAGTGTTAGGATTTGCTTAATCTCATTTTTAAATGTTCCTCAAGCTTCTAATTAGATAAAACATTAACAATTATGTAACACCCACCCTCTGCCCAAGTTGGCAAGAACTGCCAAAATCAACAATCTTGATAGCGCTTCGTTTGGGGTTACAGAGCAGGATATTCTCAGGTTTTAGGTCACAGTGAATGATACTAAGTTCAGGAGTCGCAAGGAAAAGCAGTGCAGTGCACATCTGCTGTGCAAACTTTCGTGTCAGGTTCAGTGAGACACCTCTGAAGTTGGTGTTCCGCAACAGGTCATAGAGGTTGTAGGACAGCATTTCGAAAACTAAACAGAGATGGTTTCGGAACATAAAGTGGCGTTTCAAATGCACTAAAAGAGGAAAGAAAATAATTTTACATTAGAAGTACATATTCACTGTGATAACTAACAAATGCAAAAATACAACAAATTATTACACAAGGTGCTTCAAGTACCTTATAGGGTCAACTTCCAACACATTTATTAAAAAAGGTGCTAGTTAGCAATATTTTCTGATTATAGTTATTTATCAAAAACAATATTCACTTAACACCTCATCAATCTGATTGAAATGATTACACAAGGAGGTGAAATAAGAAAAAACAAAGAAGGGACATTCACAGAAAGGAAAGGAAGCGAGTGAGGAGAATGCAGTAAAGTGAAAAATGGGAAGGGATGCCAAGTATGGATCTGCATAGCATGTGAGCTATGGAGCTATAACAACTTGATCATAAGGGACTTTTATTATATGAATATCTTACAGCATCTCCCAGGTCTAGGAGAAACACATGCAGATTGCCTCTCCAAAAAAGGGTTATACTTTCTCATTATTAAAAGAATTAAAATGTATAAGATATCTGTAATCATTCAGCTAAGAGGAAAAAAAAGTAATTCCGTTTTCTGGGGAAGAGACAATGGGGTAAAGGTAAGAAAAGATTAGGCAAGATTACTAGCATCTAGAAATAGTTTCTTGAGTAAAGTTGTAACTCTCGAGGGAAGTGGTCTCTTGCCTTTCCAGAGGGCAGTATTAATAATTTTAACCAACAATTCCAGCATGATTTAACTAACCACAAGAAGTGTTAAGTGGAAATCACAGGTCACAGCCTTCCAAAATGTCATTGAATAAAACGGGCCAAAATCCCAAAGGCATCACTCTCATCTGTCCCATTTAGACATTATATCAACACTTGGTGTTGGTGGAATTGGAAGAAATGTGGTGTAGAGAGGATCCATGGATCACAGGATCAGAAATGCATCCAAAGTAGTCTCTGGACTCTGATGCTCTCTGGGGCAGAAGCGATGAGATTTCCTGTACAGCCTGATGGTGAACCAGTTCATAGTAGGGGAACCCCACTTGATGAATAGCTATTGAGTCACATCATCTTTTATGGACAACATTTCCTGTTGTCCACAAACTTTCTGCTGAGGTGATCTGACAGTACACTGTGTATTCCTGGAAGATCAATCTTCTTCAGGGTAACTTTCTGGCATATGTAAAAAGTTCTACAGTTGGGGTACCTCTTGACACAGCAGAATGAATCTGATTCCACTCTGCTTGTTTAAGTAAAACATGCTAATGTTGCCTGTTATGACTTACGTGGTAAGCCCCTTGATGGCTGGTAGAAAGATCACATAAGCTTGATGACTGGTTCTTAACTCTAGCATGTTTATGAGAAGAGTTGTTTCTCAAGGTGTCCACAACCACTGCATTTGCAAGTCATCCAAGATGGGGCCCCCCGCCCAACGTGGATGCATCTATCATCAGAGTCTTTGATAGAACTGGTGGGGGAAGAATGGAACCCCTTTGCAGACTTTTGTCAGGTCTATCCACCTCTAATCATAACAGGACTCATGGTGGAACAGGAACCAACATGTCCAGATGATGTTTGCTTGGCTGATATACAGACTTCAGTCACTTTTGCATGCAGCACAGGTAAAGTCTGGCATGCTGAGTCATAAAGGTACAGGATGCCATACAGCCCAGTAGTCAGATATATTCTGGATTAGCCTGGACATGTGTGCATACCATTGTTGTCAAAGTCTATAATGACCACAATGAACTCTATTTTTTGTACCGTGGTCAGTAGTTACTGGTCTTTATTTTCAGACTTAATCACACAAAAGAAGCAGTATCTGCTGGATGAAGTCTGCTACCTGTTGAGGAGACTTTGCACAAATCAGCCATTTAAGTATGGGAACACTTGGATTTCCAACTTCCTGAGGTACGCAGCCATTCTTTCAAGGCACTTTGAACAGTCTGGGAGCTATCAACAGGCCAAATGTTAGTACTCTGTAGTGGTAATAGCAATCTCCCATTAGGAATGTTAAATATCTTATGTGGGCTGGGTGAACTGTGATGCAAAAATGGGCATCCAGGGGATGGAGAGTGGTGTATCAATCTCCTCTGCTCTAGGGATAGGGTAACAGAAGCAAATGATCCTGAACTTGACCTTTCTGATGAAGGTGTTTAGTTGTCTTAGGTCCAGGATAGACTTCAGTGCTCTCTTTTGGGGAATAAAACCCCTCTCCCCCATACTGACGCAGGATTTCTGTTGCATCAGGAGACACACCTCTTAACAAAAGACACTCTCATCAGAAGGGTCATTTGGGGGAGGTATTTGAGGGTGACAAGGAGACTGGAACTGGATAGTATATGCAATCTCTATTATGTTCAGAACCCACTGATCAATAGTGATAGTGTTCCAGAATTTTCAGAACAGATATAAATGATTCCCAAAAGAAAGAGATGGGGTGGGATGGGATGATTGGTAGGGATTGGTACTCCGCTCTTAAGCAAGCAGCCAAAATCAATCAAAGAAGGCTGATGGGTCAACAAAGCAGTGGAAGTGGAAGATTTCTACCAAGGAAAATGTTGTCATTTCCTTAGTGGATCCAACTGTTTGTTCTGTTGATAGAAGGAATGGCATTTGGTAAAGCTGTGGCTTATATTGTTTTCCTTTGAGAGCAGGTGTATAGACTCCCAAAGACCTCAGGGTTGCCATTGAGTCCTTAAAAGAATGTAGTGTGCCTTGGCATAGAAAAAGCTGCATCCCTTGAATGGAAGGTTTTCAATTATGACTTGTACCTCCTTAAGAATTCCAGATGAGTGGTAGTCAAGAAGACCTTCCCATTGCTATGGAAGCACCCACCAAGTGCTGCCTGCAGAGATGTTCCAGCCACAAGTTGACCCTTGGCAATGATGGATTTGAATTTATCTATCATTTCCTGTGGAATCTTCTCAGTGAATTTTTTCAGAGTCCCAATTAATATAATCCTATATTGCCAACAAGGCTTGGTAGTTGTAAATTCTTATTTGCAAACTAGAGGTGGAACAGTTTTTCCTGCCAAACAATTCCAATTCTGGGGGGAAATCAACCTTTGTTGTCTCTGGAGATTCATTTTATCGGCTGCTGCCAGTGAGCCTTGTGAGAGATGGGTATAAACTTGTTCAAATCCTTGAGAAGGGGCTTAATAGCACCCATCCGTTCTTTTAGATGTTGAAGCTACTGAGGCTGAGGTTTACCACAGTAATTTGGCAGGGCCTAACTGGCAGTCAAGCGAGTTGATACAGAGGTATGGAGGAGTTTGAGAGTTTGTCTTGAACTACCTCAACAGGAATCTCTAGAGTTGAGGCAACTCCCCTCATAAGATCTTGAAATGTTTTATAATCACCTGGGGTGGATGAAGATTCTGACAGCCTCATCTGGAGAGGAAGAAGAAACATGATCAAGGACAGTGTTCCATTGTTTGCACCATTTGAGTGAGTGATATGCCCTTCATGGGATGTTGGGGCAAGGATGATCTGGGTCTCGTTTATGATGCTGAAGCAATTCTTTAACATGGGGAATATGTCCCAAAAAGCCCAAGTGTGTTGATGAGCATAGAAGGTTGTTAGCCAAAGAGGAGGGTACCAAAAATTCATATCCTCTCTTACCTAGTCTTCAGTCTTTGATAACCAAAATCAGCCCTAGAATCCCAGCCCTGCAGGAACGGGCCTGAATCTCCTGAGACAAGGGATCTTGTTGATGAAGCTTTCCTGCTGTCCTCAGATTCATAGTAGGAGAAAGAATATTTTTCATGCAAAGGAGGGACTTTCCAGTTGGTGTACTCAGCTCCCAGACCAACTGAGATTTTGCTGGTATAGGGGATACACTAGGCACCAAGGTCAGTAATGATGTTGGTACCAGTGGAGGCACTTTTAAGGTTGCCAACAGAGGCAAGTCCAGTACAGAGGATACAGAGAAGTCCTTAGCTGCTAAGTAAACCCTCAGTAATGTATATATTGAAGTCTGTGAAACACCCATGACAGATGACTGTACCAAAAGTGACTGTACTGTTAAAGTCACTAATAGATAAGAGCATCCTGTGGTTCCGGGGCCATCAGCACCATAGTTGTCGGTACCAGGAGCCTTGACATTGCACAGGTGGTATCAGACAATTTCTGAGGGAACATAATATCAGATCCTGAGGCACGGTATCCGGAACCTGAATGGGTGCTGTAAGAACCCTTCTTAGCTCTAAGGCTACCCTTAGGGGTATGTCTACAGTGCAATTAAAAATCTACAGCTAGCCCATGCCAGCTAACTTGGGCTTGCAGGGCTCAGGCTAAGGGGCTGTTCAACTGCAGCATAGATGTTCAGGCTTGAGATGGAGCACAGGTTCAAGGAAAGTGATCAGGAACAGTCAGCATGGATTCACCAAGGCAAGTCATGCCTGACTAACCTAACTGCCTTCTATGATGAGATAACTGGCTCTGTGGATGAGGGGAAAGCAGTGGAAGTGTTATTCCTTGACTTTAGCAAAGTTTTTGATATAGTCTCCCACAGTAGTCTTGCCATAAAGTTAAAGAAGTATGGGCTGGATGAATGGACTATAAGGTGGATAGAAAGTTGGCTAGATCATCGGCCTCAACGGGTAGTGATCAACGGCTCCAGCGGAGGGCAACAAAAATGATTAGGGGGCTGGAGCACGATTTATGAGGAGAGGCTGAGGGAACTGGGATTATTTAGTCTGCAGAAGAGAAGAATGAGGGGGGATTTGATTGCTGCTTTCAACTACCTGAAAGGGGGTTCCAAAGAGGATGGATCTAGACTGTTCTCAGTGGTACCAGATGACAGAACAAGGAGTAATGGTCTCAAGTTGCAGTGGGAGAGGTTTACGTTGGACATTAGGAAAAACTTTTTCACTAGGAGGGTGGTGAAGCACTGGAATGGGTTACCTAGGGAGGTGGTGGAATCTCCTTCCTTAGAGGTTTTTAAGGTCAGGTTTGACAAAGCCCTGGCTGGGATGATTTAGTTGGGGATTGGTCCTGCTTTGAGCAGGGGGTTGGACTAGATGACCTCCTGAGGTCCCTTGCAACCCTGATATTCTATGATTCTATGACCCTGTGAGGTGGGAGAGTCCCAGGGCTTGGTTTGCAGCCCGAATGTCTACAACGCAGTTAAACAGCCCCTTGAGCCTGAGCCCTGCGAGCCTGAGTCAGCTGGCTTGGGTCAGCTGTGGGTGTTTAATTGCAGTGTAGACATACCCTTCGATTCAGTCAACTGAGAGGATTTATGGTCCTTGGAAATCAAAGGTCCTTGGAAGCTGAAGGGCCCAGAGAAGATCTGTATCTGCTCTCTCTCTCTCTCTCTCTTGCTCTCTGAGACTTATGCAGTTTTCTCCCTCTCTAACCTCAGTACCTCCCAGATGAAGATGATGGGTTTTTTAAACTCGGAATGGCAGCTTCAGGAGAAGCAGCAGCTGGGGCACTCCCTGAAATGGATCAATCAGATGATTCTGCCCCAGACAAGCCAGGATGAGAGGCAGGGTGCACTGACCTCTCTAAGTATCAGGGGGTAGCCGTGTTAGTCTGTATCTACAAAAACACCAAGGAGTCTGGTGGCACCTTAAAGACTAACAGATTTATTTGGGCATAAGCTTTCGTGGGTAAAAACCTCACTTCTCTCTCATCCTCTGGATTCTTTTTGAGAATGATTTGCAGATGGCACATCACTGAAGTGCCCCTCACTCAGATAAATCAAACACCAAGCACGCCCATTGTTCAAGAGCATTGCTGTCTCACATGAAGGACAATTCTTGAATCCTGGGGATTTAGGTTCAGTCATCATGACCGAAGTGGTACTGAAAGTACCTCCCACATAAACAAATAAAGGACAATTTTGTCACAAAGGAAAAAAACTCTAGAAAAATTCCTAACACTACTTTAAACTAAGTACCTAATTAGCAATTTACAAAGCATATGAAAAGGCAGTCACTGCAAGCTCTGACCCGTAGCCACAGGTGATGAACAGGAACTGAAGGATAGTTGAAGTGGCCCCTCCTTGTATGCACCTAGTTGGTGCATGGGGACACAAAGTGCAGGCACTTCCCCAACGGACACTGCTGCCAAAAGAATCCGTCTTAAGCACACTCGGTACACGTACAATGATAGTGGAATATATATGGACAAACACTCAAAGAAGAACCAAGATTTACCAGGCTGTCAACCATCTAGAAGAGCTGCTCCAGGAAACACTTTTGAGGCAAAGGGGGGAGCAAGCAAGGCATAATATTTGCATACTCCAGTGTAGAGCTTTACCCATTTTTCTATAAATAAACTAATAAGGAACAGCAGAATCATAACTACTTTAGAATTTTAATAAAAACTATTAACAAAAATGCTTGTCCGCTATCCCTTCTTTGAATCTAGACATTTGTCTCCTAAACATTATTCAATACTAAATATTTTATAGAGTTTACTATAATATCCATGATTTACTTATAAAACACTCGATCTATGCAATCTATATTTTATACCACGCCCACCACACTGTCATATCTGAAAGCCTTCAAAAATGTTAAAAAAAAAAAAAAAAACCTGACTCCTCTATAGACAACTTCTCTTTCTACATTAATCTATTGAGTATTCCAATAAAAGTACATCTATAAGCAAAATCAAAAGAACTTTTCTATGCTTACAAACTTACAGTGTACACGTACAATGAAGGAGCAGTATCTGTGCGTCATCTAGGCAATGTGGTACTTGTTTTGTGAAGCTACTTAAAGTAATTGCATATCAATAAAAAAATACCCCAGCAAATGCCAGAGTGTGGGGCTGCACAGAAAGGTTCAGTAAATATTGAGGAAAAAACAGATTTCCAAGTTTTATAAATTTAAAATGTAACAAGTAACTGCATCTATTTCTAGCAGAAGAAACGGTTTTGAATAGTTACATGGTAGTATCCTGTTAACTGACGCACACTTATGGAAACAATTTTAACAATCAAATAACTGTCTATTTACAGAGAGATTTGTTGTGTGTTCAGTATATATTAGAAGATACTAATTTTAAATTCACGAATTGGTTTAAAAATTAATCAACATGAGAACATTTCTATATTAAAAGATAACAAGCTCATATTTCAACCATACTGGAGCAGGAAAGTAACCTGAAGCAAGCCAAGAACTATTATAAATTATTGCATAAAGCGTGCAGTCAACAGCAGGTGTGATATTTCAACAGAATACATGTAATATTTCTCCATTGTTCAGAATTACTGACATTCATTACGTTGGTCTGTTCACTGGCAGCCATCTCAATTAACCACCAATTTATAAAGCAATCCAAGCGTAGCTTTAGGACAAAGTTATGAGATATATAAATTTTAACATGATGTTTTGGGGAAATATGGAATGTTTGTTTGTTTGTTTTAAATCAAGGATTTTTTTCCAAGCAGAGGCTCTCAATCTAATATTAAAAATTCAAGAGGTTTCTTATTATTGTCATACCGTATTTCACTATTTTGCAGTGAACTAATGTAAAGGAAAGTAGTTTTTAGATTTCTAAAAGGCATCTCTCTGTCATATGCTGTGGAGTTTAATTTTTATTTGAGATATGAATGACATCAATAAATCTAAGTTAAAACATGTTAAAATATTTTTCACAAAAAAAAAATCACAAAACATATTTCTACACACTGACAACGATAATATTGAATAAAATGAGTTAAAATTTCCTAAATGGTAAGGCTTTAAAATAGTTATCTGGTCACTAGATAATGTAATCCTAAGTACAATTTTACATTTGAAAAGAGATAATCTTTCCATAATACAAAGGTAAGCCAATACTCCCCACATACATAAAGAGAGAGTAAAGCTAGTAATATTATTAGCCTCTTAAAATTGATTATATGACAGAAAATAAATTAATCTTTTTCCTCCATATTTCTTCTCAACCTTCATCATTCCTCTGTTCTGATACTCCTTCCCCTCCATTATCTTTCCCACTCTACCACATTCCAAAGAACAGGCAGGTTTGTGAGTTTTAACATACTGCCTCTCATGGGCTGGCTAATTACCAATTTAGTTTTTATTATAAAATTAAAGTGACGACACAACCATATCTCAAGAAAAACGCAATGAAACCCACCAGGAACAGCAAGGATGTATGTCTGATTTCTGTGCTGAGACCAGGTAAGCTTTAATGCTCACTCATCTCTCAGTTTTATTATAAAGAACCTTATGTAGCTTTTTAATTAATAATTTTTTACCTGGAAATTGCTTTCTATACGATGGTTTAATCCGCACAGGATAAATGGGTAGCCCCACCTCTTTTCAACAGGCAGGCTAGCAAGCAAAACTTAGTATTGGCTCTGATTGGCTAACAGCCTTAGCTAGATCATGCCTCATTGACTTTCCAGTTGACTTGAGAGAAAACCCAACTTTATATTAGGAATATTACTTTTCAAAACATACACAGCCTATAACTTGGGACTTTTCACTGACAAACGGGCCAGATTCCTATGCTGGCAGAACAGAGGTATAGATGAATTTATTTCCTAGTAATTTCTAAGAAACAAGGTGGATGAGATCATATATTTTATTGGACCAACTTCTGTGGGTAAAAGAGACAAGCTTTCGAGCTAAACAGACCAGAAGAAGAGCTCCGTGTAGCTCGAAAGCATCTCTCTTTCACCAACAGAAGTTGGTCCAATAAAATATATGATCTCATCCACCTTATCTCCCTAATATCCTGGGACCAATACAGCTACAACACTAGGAAATAAATTATATTTTTTGTGCCCATGTGGACATCTGTGTGACATTTCCCAGAGAATAAAAGCTCAAATATGGAAAACAGCTGCATGAGTAGGATATAGCCCAAGATCTACCAAGAAATCCTCTGGGAAGATACAGTTTGACCTCAGACTCATTCTGCTATACTGTGAAACAATCTGGGTGATTTTCTAATTGGTTTTGTCCTTTGCAGGTAGAAGGCAAGAGTGTGATGTACATCAAGGTAGTGAAGTCTCCTCTCCTCTTCAGATACATGCAGTTTTGGAAAAACCACAGGTCAATGGATTGAGTAGTTTATATGAAACTCCAAAACTTCTTTGGAGGTGAATTTCAGATGTAGTCATAAAGAGAGTTTGTTACTGAATATAGTTTATGGCAGATTCATCATTATGGCTCCCAGCTCAACCACTCTTCTGGCTGAGGTGGTGACACCAAGGAATGCAACTTTCTTTGATAAATAAGACATGGAACACACATTTAATGGTTCAAAGAGAGAACATGGAACCAGTCATAGACCATGGTCCAGGCAGCTTCCTGCCTATCCCCCCTCATCCTGTCTCAGGGAAAGTGGAGGGAAGGGGGAGTGGGAGGGGGAGAAAGGGCAGCCACTAGTTGTCATAAGAACATTCTTCTCTTGTGAGAACATGTTGGTCCACAACAGAGTTCCAACTATCCCAAGTAAACAGAGAGGATAAGAAAAATTACTTCCTGCCTTGTCTTCTTAAAAGGCCAAGTTTAAGAAATGTACAATGTCTGGATCCAGCTGGGGAGTGAATTGGAGCTTCTGCCTCCTTTTAGCATGTTTCTATGAGAAGTGGGCAAATGCCAGCAATATGATCTTCTCTGGTACCATAATTATATTGGGCTTCTTATTTTTTTCTGGAATTTATATCCACTGTATAGGTTAAAACTGCTTTACCAGCAACTTTTCCATATTAAGAAGAGGCAGTAGGGACTGAAGACTGCCCCCTTCTCAAGAGCAAAACAGACTCTGTCCAATCTGATTGCCATATACAGCAGTAGAACTCATGGTTAAAAACACAAGGCAGTTAATAATGTCATATGGTCTCACATAACTTCTCCTGGATCAAGTTCTACATGCACAGGTCAACTGTCTTCTTTAAGTAAGACAGTCTGCTGTAAAAACTATTGATGTAAAAACAAACAAATGTATAACTCCTCAACATTATGAGCACTGTAAAATTAGTAGCATGGTCTTAGGTTCTCCAGCCAATTCTCAAATATTTGCAAGTGAATAAAAATAAGAATTATCTTAATACCTATATAGTATTTCATTTCAGTGTCATGTTTGTTCATAAGCTCCAAAAGCCGCACTTCAATCTGGGCTTGATTTAGGAAAGCCTTCTTGTTCTTTATAATTTTAATAGCAACCCACTCCTGTTCCACACGATCATAAGCCTTTACAACCTGAAAGAGAAAAAAAGACATGCTAAATACAATGTTCAAGTAACTGCACATTTCATTAAATTTATTTATTAAACAGAGACTTTCAAAACCAAGAAAGGTTTGAAATTAATCATATTTAAAACATACTTAGTAATCCAGTTTATATTTCAAAATTTCACTAAGTACGTTTAATTCTTATTGAAAATATTTGTCTTGAAAATAAGAATTTTCATCCTTTCTAGACCATTTTCTTTTCTTCTTTCTACTGTGAAGCCATAGGTGATATTGTGATATGATATTAATTTTCATAACAAAAATCACAAAAACAGGATTCAGACTTCATTGAGAAGGTGGACTGAGGAAATAACATCTAATTCAAGTACAAGTATAAAAAAAATGAATACAGAAAATAAGAGTAAAATCACTTTCTATTAAATATTCACTATTTAGAAATGCTTAATTCTCAAAATGCCTTTTTCAAGAGTTAACTTGGGTATGATGTGTATTTATTACATACTCTATGCTATCTGTTTGTGTTATCTCCCGAAGCACAGAAAATTAAATTTGGGTTTCCATAACACCATGGAATTCTGAATGACAGCAAATGCAAGTTAAGTGTTAAATTAAGAACATAACATAAGAACATCAGAATGGCCCTACTGGGTCAGACCAAAGGTCCATCTAGCCCAGTATCCTGTCTTCCGACAGTGGCCAGTGCCAGGTGCCCCAGAGGGAATGAACAGAACAGGTAATCACCAAGTGATCCATCCCCTGTCACTCATTCCCAGCTTATGACAAACAGAGGCTAGGGCCACCATTCCTGCCCATCCTGGCTAATAGCCATTGATGGACGTATCCTCTATGAATTTATCCAGTTCTTTTTTTAACCCTGTTATGGTCTTGGCCTTCGCAACATTCTCTGACAAGGAATTCCACAGATTGACTGTGCATTGTGTGAAGAAATATTTCCTTTTATTGTCTTAACCTGCTGCCTATTAATTTCATTTGGTGACCCCTAGTTCTTGTGTTATGAGAAGTAGTAAACAACACTTCCTTATCTACTTTCTCTACACCAGTCATCATTTTATAGACCTCAATCATATCTCCCCTTAGCTGTCTCTTTTCCAAATTAACGGGTTTGATTCTCTTGCAAAAGCAGTTACTGGATGCGCATGCTCAAGAAAATTCAAATTTCATGTTTTATAAACAAGAAAAATCATAACTGCAGACATTTTGAGTAGACATCTTATTCCAAGAGCTTATGAATAAGGAAACAATCTTTACATGAGACCGGGATGTAGCTTGGATATTGACTCATTTAGATGGCTATTATAACTAAAATGAATTAATGATTTTTCAGCTGACATCCATTACCTGCCCAAAGGATCCTTTGCCAATTAAAGAGTCAATTTCATAACGATCCATCCACTTCTCCCCATTTTTTACAATATAGTCATAGTTGTCATCATCATAGCCATCGTTGTAAACTTTCCGTTCCTTTTTATGACTGGAATCATCTCCTTGGCCCTGTTGGTGCCGCCTCTTCTTTTTTGCATAGTAAACCTGAAGATGAGGAACATACTGGTTTAAATTTCAACAGATGGTGTCACTTTAATCAGTAAAGAGTATCTTCAGGGACTACTCTAGTCTCCCATCTCTTCCCGCAACCAGCTAATTTTCTGGCTTTACAAACCCATTTTCCTTTTTTAAAAAGTTATTTTCCCCTCCCCTGTTGCTGTGTGAAAGACACCCATAAAAACCAGGAAAACTAACTGACTATACTGAGAAAATAGTGAATCTCTTAACACAGAGCTATCAAATTCACAAAGTAAAACAGAAAATGTATCTAAAAATTATAATTTTAGACATAATAATCCTAAGTGACATTTATAAATAAAGTAGATAAAGTTTCAGGGAAAAGAGCAATTTTTGAATTAGTGTGTCCCTTCAGAAGTGCACACAATGTTTTAATTAAATCACAGGATCTGAAATTCAGTCATTTATACCAAAAGCAAATATCCCAATATTTATGAATATTCGAGAAACATCTGTAAGCACACCACAGCAACATATTCATAAAATGTAGCCTTTGAGCCTATTAAAAAAACAAAGGGTACAAAAGAGAAAACACACCATGGTTAAGTCACTTACTCTGTCTCTCACACACACAAAAGGTAATACTTAGTCCTGCCTTGAATGCAGGGAATTGGACTAGACAACCTCTTCAGGTCCCTTACAGTCCTATGATTGTACTTTACACACACACGAAAATTAACCTAACATCTTTATTTATGTTTAAAAAGGCAAGACAAAGACTAAAGCGTAACCAACAGAAAGTAAAATTAAATATGTAAGCATTGGGAGAAGCTGAGTAACAAAAGATTCAATTGTTGCCTAGCATTACAGTATATACACAATATAATAATAATGATAATTAAATATGGAAATACTTGGCACTTAACATTTTATATTTTTCAAGTGCCGTACAAAACAATAGGGTAGAAAAAGTGAGGCAAAAGGAATTAAACATCAGTGACATAGCATCATTAAACTCAGTGACATAGCAGTTCTGGACTCCCAGGCTCAAGCACAGGCCACTAGATAACAGCAGCTGCTTTTAAACTGCTGGGGCCTTGATTAGAAATAGTAATTTTGCCAGACTACAGTCCATAAGTACTCAAGACTAAAAGAAAAAACAAAGTGAAATCATGGATGGCTGCAGTGCCATTTCTTTTATTCTACAATCACCACAGGCATCCAGGAGGACATTACCACTTCCTTGCTTTATAACTTTGCCTTCTTTTGGATTTTGAATAATTAAGATAGACCAATTAAGGAGGCTCTGTAGAAACTCAAATTTTCTAAAAGATAAAGCAATCAAAAGATAACATGAAAGGCAAAGATGGCTTATGTTTTCCTGATGATACATATAAAAGACCTTCAAGTTTATTTATATTTACAATAGCAATTCAACTGCTGTCTAGGCCTTCTTTTCCAGAAGATTATGGACTGGAGGCCCAGTAAGATTATGACCTCACAGGTATCCAGTAGTGAAACACGAGCAATTGGGAGGGAATCTGATTTTTATTCAGTGTTTAGAACGCGTGTGTTGTTGGTAAAACCAATGGAAAGTAAATGCTCTACAAACCGTTGGAAGAAAAAACTATAAAGACCTACACTTTCAAAAGTGACTGTTGATTTTGAGAGCCGTGATTTGGGTGCTCAACCTGAGACAACTGAAAGGGACCTCGTTTTCTGAAGGCAGGTGCTCAACAGTTCTGAAAAACCAGGCTCATTAAAGTTGTCTGAAGTTGGGCACCCGAAAACTGAGGAGCCCAAAATAGTCACTTTTGAAAATTTAGGCCTAAATATTCAACACCCACCAAGCCCCTTTAAATTAAAAGCAGAGAAAGTTTCCACTTCAGGTCCTTCAAGGAGACTTCCCACCAAAGAAGAGAAGACAAGGCATTACTGATATTTCTACAGGGGCGGGGGGAAAAAATGAATCAAGATTTTAAAAACATAATAAAGAATAAAAAAAGGGCACAAACCCTTTTGTACTTCGCATGTTATTTTTATTCACAATAAAAGTACATGGACTTGTTTAATTTAGAATTCATCAAGTTAATTCATAAATTAAGAAAGAATGCCTGTATAATGTGCCAGTAAAAAATGTGTCTAAATTCACTGCATCTTATAGAAAAATCTACTTGGAACACTTTAATCAATATTTTTGATAACACTACATATTGTAATTATTAACAAGTTATCCCACATTAAATAAAAATATAACGGTGAACTATGTGGTCTTTACCTCATTAATATGTTTGTATGTTTTGATCAGATCAACGGAGAGTTTCCTCAGGGGAGCAGTAGCTGGATCACGGAAAGTTTGGGGCATCCGCCTCTGTAACATGACAATATCAGGCATCACTTTAAACAGACAGAAAAAACTAGCACTTTAACTAAATAATTACTACTCTTCAGAAGAGTAAACTGCCTAAATCTAATCCTATCCACTCTAACTGATGAATTTCTAATATTTACAAAGCTGTGTTTAAATAAAAAATTACTACTACTAACAGGTTTAATATTCCCATTGTTTTTTGAGCTAGTTGACAATATATCCCCTTATTTCCCTCCCTCCCCCAGCTCCCTCTCTGGTCCCCTGACTTATCAAGCACATGCAAAATATTTGTATTTTGAACATACTTGCATTTAAAAAACAAACATAAAACCATAATGAATACAGGTATATCAACTGTTTAAATAGTAAAATGCCACAAATGCTGTTATGGAACAGCAGAGTCAGTACATTTCAAAAATGCTTCATTATATTCAGTGATATTATAGGGGGCTTAGAAAAGCTGGTATACAACTGAAGCTAGACAAATTCAGACTGGAAATAAGGTATAAATCTTTAACGGTGAGAGGAATTAACCACTGGAACAATTTACCAAGGGTTGTGATGGATTCTCCATTACTCACAATTTTTAAATCACGATTGAATATTTTTTCTAAAGATATGCTCTAGAAATTATTTTGGGGAAGTTCTATAGCCTGTTTTATACAGGAGGCCAGACTAGATGTTCACAATGGTCCCTTCTGGCTTTGGAATCTATCAGTCTATACGATGTGAGAGATCTAGACGTAAATGGATCTGTTAGGGACAAACTGAAAGTATATTTTTTTAAAATACTTAAAAGGAACAAAAATTGTATTTTCCAAAACTAACTAGCTTTAAAACATTCAGTTTTCTGATAGAACAACCTTTAAACAGCAAGTAAAAGACTATTCTTTTCTAATTCCTGTTCACAATTAGAGAGTTATGTTGCTCTAGTGCCCACGCAACTTCACCAAACGTGCTCAGCAACACTTTTCTCTTCACTGTGTGTACAATCTAGCCTACAGCCTCATCAGTTTCACTATAACTGATAAACACCTTTTTGCAGAGCCCAGAAGAACAGTGTACACCATTGACAAGACAGCAAAACTGACTATAAAATGCTGTAAAATAAAGTGCTGTAAAATGAAGAAAATAAATTGAAATATAAAGGGAATTATTTCTCCCTCTAATCTGCTTCAGTTCTAATAATTGTAGGGTTTACTTATAAACCTAGATGGTACCAAGTTTACATACGTAAATATGATTTTTCAGTTGGTAATGTCCTTATAAGCATTTGAGGCAAGAGCAGGAATTTGGTAGTGTGACTGGAGGCTCTATCACTATCCATTAGTCACTCCACTCATGTCACAAGTGAAAACGTAAAGGCTACACTTTGTTCAAGGCAGGTGTAATGACCAGTCTCTTTGCTGCCACAGACTAGACTTTGTGGAGTTGTTCTCCCAACTGTGGAAGTAGTAAGCAGCATGCCTATTCTGTAGAATGCAGTGTTATAGCCCTGTTGGCCCTAGCATATAAGACAGACAAGATGGGTGAGGTAATATCTTTTATTGAACCAACTTCTGTTAGTGATTGAAAGCTTGTCTCTCTTACACAGAGCTCTTCTTCAGGTCTAGAAAACATATATGCACTGTCACAGATAAATAAAAGGTGAAACAGGTTTTTTAGAATAAGTAGCTACACATTTCAAGGAACCATTCAAGGTGAAGTGGCCCTCGTTAACACCATTCCAGTCATGGGGAGGAAAGGAATGGGGGAGAGAGGTTGCAGGAGGTGGGGGTGGGGCTAATGGGTTATAAATTGTTGTAATAAACCATAAATCCAGTGTCTCATTCAGTCCATGATTTTTAGTATCTAGCAATTTATGGATTTAAGCACTCTGGCTTGTCTTTTGAAAGTGTTGTGCAGGTTTCCCTTGAGAAAAAGGACTGATAGGTCAGATACAGCATGATCGCTTTGCGAAAAGTGTTCACCCATAAGCGATATAGTGTTTCTGTCTTATCTTCCAGTGAGAGTTCATTCAAGAGCATAGTGACTGTCTGGTTTCACCCACATCGTTATTGGGGAATTTAGTGCACTGGATGAGATACACCCCGTGTTGTGATAGGCATGTGTAGGACCCATGCATATTTTCCTCTGTAGAATAGCATTGCAGAGGTTCCATGTTGATCATCTCTAATTTCTAGCTCAAATTTGTTCACTTTACTTTCTAGCAAAGCCCTGAAAAGTCACCTTGAGAAAATCAAGCTGGTTTTCTTTTCTTCTCATGAACCACAAACAATAATTAAGATTCTTCAGGCCAACTTGCGCCCTTCTCAGCTTCTCAGAGATAACCCTAACTTCTTTATCTCCAAATCATGCTTTCAATTACACCTGTGCAGCATCACTCAGAGCTTGTCTACACTGTCCCACAGTTCAGACTATAGGGGTGTGAATAGCAGCATGCACCAAAGGGTTGCACTGCAACTTCCCTATGTGGATGCTCCAGGCACAAGCCAAAAGGTTCCTAGTTTGCATTAACATAGTCCTCTTCAAATAGGACCACAATAATGGGAAACTAGAAACCTTTTCACTTGTGCCCGCAGTATCCACACAGGGGAGTTACAGCGCAGCACTTTGGTGCGTGCTGCTATTCACATCCCCATTGTTCTAATCTGACCTGTATTAACTTTTTAAAGAGGCAATATTTTCCTCTCTGCCGTCTGAAAAATGGGATGGAAGATTGTGAAGGGGAAAAAAAGGTAAGAACCTTCCACCTTTTTTCTCCATAGGCTGCATTTTAAAATGCTTAGCTATATTCTTAATCAGGACATTCCAATGGTACAACAAGATCCCCTCAGAAGAATATGAAAGATTTGAATTTTGCTCCAATTATATAACCACTTCTTCCTCTGATGAAGGAAAGAGGGGAATGATGGCACAGGAAGGGGACAATACCCATTCTGCATAGTGGTACCACACCGTACTATGTTGTTAGGTAATCCTGCCTTTCCTTTAGCTTCGAGGCAGCTCTCCGGTAAAATTTTTTTTTTTTTTTTTTTTTTAAATCCTGCTTTGCAGACTCCAGTCTCTACCTGCTGGCCACATAGTTAACTGCAACCCCAGGAGATATTTCCAAAATTGAATGTTGGAAAATATGTATAAATTCCAAGATAAATGACAATCAAGTGGTTTCATTGCAATTATATTTGTCAATAAACAACAAAATTTTATCATCCTAAGAGATTAATGGAGCAGGACATGCATAGCAGGGATTGGTACCACTAAGAGAAATTAAAATTACAAATAAGAAAATCAAATTTTCGATTTCATATGACCAATTTGTTGGTATGCAAATGACAGTTGGGAAGCACAAAGTCAGAACGGGAAACAACCAAAGAATAAAAACAGAGTAGGCAACAAGCCTAAGAGTCCAAGCTAAGCACATTAAATTGATCTATTTTCATTTTTTTAACTGGTCCAGAGCAGCTTGAAGGACAATGTATCAGCTGACAACAATGTTAATTTTGTAGTGTTTGGTAAAAGAGGGAATAGATAACTAAGTGACTGCCACACAAATTTCTTCATGTGGTCCTATTCTTTACTGCCCAAAGCAGTCGTGTTTCTTGTTAAATATACCTCATTTCATTATGGGAAATTTTATGACAGGGGATATATATCCTGTAAAATAGATGTCCTAATCGCGTGACTTTGATTTTACAAACAAAGGGAGTACAATGAAAGGAATTTATATTTTATACCACTGTATCCGACTAAGAATTCCAGTTATTTACTTATTTTTAGGGCTGTCAATTAACTGCAGTTAATGTAAGCGTTTAACACAAAACAAATTAACTAGATTTTAAAAAACAGTCGCAATTAATCACAGTTTTAATTGCACTATTAAACAATAATAGAATGCCAATGTAAATTTATTATAAATATTTTTGGACATTTTTCTACATTTTTAAATATATTGATTTCAATTACACCACAGAATACAAAGTGTACAGTGCTCACTTTATACTATTTGTATTACAAATATTTGTACTGTATAAAAGAAAACAGTACAATACATCTCATACAAGTACTCTAGTACAATCTCTCTATCATGAAAGTGCCACTTTCAAATGTAGAATTATTACTACTTTAGAGTCTACAAGTCGAAGCATAAAGGGGCATACAAATGTTTAGCATATCTGGCAGGTAAATACCTTGCAACGCCAGCTACAACATTGCCATATGAACATCTGTTCTCACTTTCAGGTGACATTGTAAATAAGAAGCAGGCAGCATTATTTCCCGTAAGTGTAAACCAGAGTCAACTTGCTGGATCTAAGTTGTTTTTAACTCTTGCTGGACGCTCTATCCCAACAATAAGCCATACAAGCTTTGGCAACCATAGAGGGCAGGAGACAACTGACAATAGATATGAAGGCCATTTTAGAGAAATGTGTATTTTCTTTCAAATAACTGGGTGCTCCATTTGGTATCCACCAACATCAGGATCTTTGTGGAAAACATTTCAGTCCTAAATGCTAGAAATGAGGAGACTAAGAAGAAATGAGGAATCTTGGAGACTGAAAAAAGATTTCTTTAATTTGTCCCACTGTGATTGGTAGAGTCTGAGGAAATATTAATAAAACATTTGTGCTTCGAGAGGAGCTATTAAAAATCCAACAAATTTTTACTGAAATTAGGAAGAATTAGGCTTGTTCCAGATATGGAAGGTTTAGGAATTTTGAGGAAAGTCTCTTATCAGAGGAAAAGCACCTGAACTCACCAGCCAAGGCACTGAACTTGAACAGAAGCAAGTGGTGCAGTGCAGCAGTCTGGCCAGAAGATGGAGGTTGGAGTCTATAAAACTAAAAATTTTGTCCAATAATCCCAGCATAGCAAACAAACTATTAGAGAAAGACCCTCACTCACACTGTTTACAAATACAGTCACTGAAACAACAGCAAAAAAAACCAAAACCCCAAAAAACCCAAAACCAAAACAAAGCAAAAACTTTCTTGGGCTGAAAGTCTTGCAAGAGAGAGTATTACAGGACATCTGGTTGAACTAAGAAATCATACCCAAGAAGGCTCCCCCCCATTGGGCAATATCCGACCCTGAGGCTGCTACGTACAGTAGCACCAAAACAATGAACTGGATCTTTGATCTGTCACTAGAAACCATTACAGTGTGTGGCAGGCCCGGGAAATTGGTACATAATATCCTGTTACTGATGGTGATGTGTGAGGAGAAAAACCCATTGGAGAGGCAGAATGCCTATTTCCCAGGAAGTTATGCTCCTTACACTTGCTGAAGTACACCTCTCTTTTCCTACTGATCTTGATGGCAATCAGAGCTATTTACGGGGTTCTTTATGTTTGACATATTACAGTAAGCATCTTACAACCGAGTTCCCACCTCTCATGGACATACCTGTTGCCTGCCTGGCCAGCCTACTGTGTCATTTTGATCCCCTGCTATGTGTGGGTGATATCTTTCAAATGCTTTTTCTGGCCAGGTCATAAGCATGACCAGCTTCTTAACCATGCTCTTGCTATTCGTACCTCCTTGACAATTTGTGTATGTGCCCAGGATAACAATATCGGACTACCTAAATGGGCTCATTAAATTTGTGATTATAATTTGCATTACTGAAGCACGTAGGAGTCTTAGTCATAGCCAGGACCCCATTGTGCTCTGCACTGTACAAACAGAACAAAAGACAAAGCCTGCCCCAGAGAGCTTACAAAATTATAAGACAAGACAACAGATACAGAAGTACACGGAAACAATTACACAGTTTGGTCAGCATGACGGGCAGTGGTATCAGCACACTAGCCATTGTCAATTTTTTTGTAGGCAACATGGGTAGAGTTTTGAGAAAGGTTTTGAAGGAGAATAATGAGTTAGTTTTGAGAATGCTTATTGGGAGCTCCTCCCAAGCATGAAGGGCAGTATGGGAGAAAGCACAAAGGTGCTTGTTTGAAATTCTGACAAGTGGGTAATGCAGACTGGCATCATGTGCCAATTGGAGGTAGGAATTGGAATCTCAATAGAAAATGAAAGATAATAAGTAGGGTGGGGATAGGGAACGAAGGGCCTTGAACGTGAAGACAAGTAGCTTACAGTTGATACAATGCTGAAGAGGGAGCCAATGGAGGGATGCAAACAGGGGCAACATGGTCAAAGCAAAAGAATAGGAAAATGATCTTTGCAGCAGCATTCTCAATAAATATCAGAAGGATAAGACTGCATTTGTCAAGGCTAGAGAAAAGGATGTTACAGTGATCAAGATGTGAGAAGACAGAAGCCTGGATGAGAATTTAAACTGCAGTTGGATAGGAAAAGCCATATCTCAGAGATTTTATGCAGAAAGAATCTGCAAGATTTAGCCTTAACGTGAGGACCTAAAGAGGTCCAACTCAAAGATAACACCCACGTTACAGGCCTGGGTGACAGACAGGATGGTGGTGTTGTCTGCAGTGATCAAGAAAGGAGGTAGTAGGGAGGGCTTGGAGGGAAAAAATACAAGCTCTATTTTAGCCAAGTTGAGCTTGAGATGAGGTCTAGACATCCACAAGGAGATGTCAGAGAGAGAGAGAGAGAGAGAGACACAGACAGACAGAGATCTGGACAGAAGATGACAGGTCTGGAGTAGAGAGGCAGATACGAGAGTCATCAGCTCAGAGATGATAGCGGAATTTGTGTTTTAGGATGAGATTATTTAGAGATGAGGTATAGGGAGAAGACAAGGGGACCAAGGACAGAATCCTGTGGAACGCACTCAGAAAACTAGAGGGTGATAAGGAGGATCCTCCAAAGGACATCCAAAAGGAGAGAATAGAGATGAGGGGGAACCAGGAGAGGACAGTCACAAAAAGACAAGGGAGGAGAAGATTTCAAGAAGTGCATGGCTGATTATGTTGAAAGTGGCTGACAGGTAAAGGAGGATAAGGATGGAGTACTGACTCTGAGCTTTGGCTAGATAGAAGTCATTAGAGACTTCGACGAGAGCCATTTCAGTGGAATGCAAGGGGCGGAAGCCAAGTTGGAGTGGATCTAAGCTAGAACTAGATGAGGGGAACTCCAGACTGTGATCATAGACAGTATGTTAGTGGAGAAAGGTGAGTCTTAAGCCTTAATTTTGAGGTGGCTGACTTACAAGCTCTTTTCCTTTGTGGACGATTTCCCTTGAGCCACTGACTTTCTTAGTTGGCGTCCCCATCCTAGCAAGCTTCCAGCCTTAATCAGCCAATTATTAGGGACAACCCAGGGAGCAACCCTTCTGATTTGTGTTGTCTAGCCACCACCTTAGAGCCATTCTGAATGCAGAGAGCAGTTGATATAGCCTGGAGTTCTTTGATTCTGCTCAGTTTGAGAGCAGAAAACATGGTAGCACTCTTATTTGGAAGTCAGTCCAGGGAACTATTGTCAAGCACGCTGCCATAGACTCCAGCATCCATAGGTAATCCCAGGAGAACACTACCTGCAGTTGCAGCAGGGCTGGCAATTGGTGTTGCTGCTTCAGACAGCTGTCCTGAATTAAGGTTTTATCTGCTTGTGTGCTAACTGGGCTCACACACAGACCAGCTGCTAACACTGTGAGAGGAAACTCCCTGTTGATGATCCTACCTTGGCTCTACATACTGGAGCCTGCTTTGGGTCACAGGAAATTCATCGCAGTCTCAGTACATATCTAGGTCCTATTTTGGGAGAGCTTGATATTGCCAGAAATGCCCCAAATATTGTGTAAAATAGGATTCATCGATGTGATGCCAAATTGGGATGCATAGAAAGGCATCCTGAAGATCCAGGGAACAGGCAAATTCCTGAATTGTCTGACTGAATCCCTAATTTCAGATTTGATCTTTCTTTAGCCCTGAAATGAAGAATTTATTTTCATAGGTCCACAGATTAAGACCAGACGGAATGATTGTGATAATCTAGTCTGACCTCCTGTATAACACAGGCCATAGAACTTCCCTGAATTAATTCCTGTTTGAACTAAACCACATCTTTTAGAAAAACATGCAATCTTGACTTTAAAATTTCCAGTGATGGAGAATCCACCACATCCCTTGGTAAAATTGTTCCAATGGTTAATTACCCTTACTGTTAAACATCAGTGCCTTATTTTAGTCTGAATTTGTCTAGCTACAGCTTCCAGTCATTTTTATTTGTAATAGTTTTATCTGCTAGGCTGAAGAGTTCTTTAGCATCAAATTTTTATTTGCTATGTAGGTAGTTATGGACGGTGATCAAGTCACCCCTTAACTTTCTCTATGTTCAGATAGCCTCAAAGAGCTCAACCTGTTTATCATTATAATGGATATTTTCCAATCCTTTAATCATTCCCTGGCTACTATCTGAGCTGTCTCCAATTTATCAATATCATTCTTGAACTGTACATCCCAGAAAGGGACACAGTATCCCAACAGCAGTCACACTAGTGTCAAACGCAGGTCTAAAACTGGGCACCGTCCACCGCTAGTCTTGGGAAATGTGAAGTATGTGGAATAGGTCCCTTGTTCCCACTAAAATCTAGGAAAATTGAATGATTTTTGGGGATTTGCTACAAATTCAGCAGGGTGTCTACAGTCTTGTACACCCTGCCTCTTTTTGGCACTGGAGCAAGGTGACTAAGCAAGCAAAGCTTTTGAAGTGGTACTCTCCTCAAAAGTGTCAGGGTACTGCATGCAATACCCAATGATCCGAAGTGGTGTTAACCTATGTATTTAGCAAGTGGCAAAGATGCGGTACACGTCTGCATACCTTCATGCTGATTGCCTGGGGCTCCTGTGCGCTTCTCTGTGGGTACAAAAGTAATTAGATTTTTTTCCTCAAAAAGAAGCCTGCCAAAGATAATCTTTTCCCTGGTTGATGGGGATAGGTTTAGAGAGGCAAAAGCCCACCAAGGTTGAGATTTGTACCAGTGTCTGCAGGAGCTGTACTGTGGGAAGACTCGTTTTTTCCTATCTGTGAAAGACTTCTACAGCTTCTGAAGCTCTTTGCCAAGCAGGATTGCTCTCCTAAAGGGTAGAGGAGCTAGGCTGGCCTTGGCTATCTAATCAGTTGACCACTGCTTCAGCCCTCAGGGACCTCTTTACTTTTATGAAGATCACCCTGGCTCCTAAGGTGGTCCTGGTCATGCTGTATGTGGCACCTGCCATGAAAAACACTGCAGCTCCCAACAAGGGTAACATTTCAGCCATCACCATCTGTTTATCCTTCGTGTTAGAGAACATGAAAAATCTGTGCATTCACCCAAATATTACCCTAGAAGGATAAATCACATACAGGGTCCCCTGCAGGGTTCCTGAGCTAAATGCTCCTTTAAAAGCAGATTGACCTCTCTCTTAAGCAGCAGTTTTAAAAGGAAAACGTGCCTTCTGGTAGGTACTATCACCCCCTTTGCCACTCTTGAGGTGGCTATATCCACTGATGGACAGTCAGATCTTGGCATTTTTTCCTCTGTTGGCGGATACAGGATCTTCACAAGCCTGTCTGCAGGCAACTTCTTAATGAAGATTCCTACTCTTCAGCCACCATGTCTTGTTTTTAACATATGGGGTTTTCTGGGACCTATATGAACTAGGCAGGATGGGATCGCTGGGTTTCAGATCACCTGGCTCTTCCATTTCCAATTTTCAGGAGCTGAGCAATCCTGGAAGGTAAGTCTCATAAGTCCTTCCACTTGAACAGCCTGAACTTCCCTTTCCCCCCTACATGCCGGAAGATCCTGCATCTCTTAGAGCTTATCCTGATCACACTCATCTTCTCTAATCTCTTCCTCTTCTTCTGTGGTCCCTTCCCTCATCTTGCTTTTCCACAGAGCAACACACTTGGGAGCCCTGGTAAAGGCTCTCATGATAGTATTGCAGCACATCCAAGGTGGCTTAGATGGGGGTGGGATGATTTGCACCAGGGCACAGCAGCAGCATTCCCTCCTCTTATGTTGGGCTCATTTTACTATCCTGTATGCTTTGAAGGCAGAATTTAAAGACTCCCTAAATCCAAAGTCAGTCAATCTGGGTGTAAGCAGGGAGCAGTTGCTAAGCCGTCCCCTTTAAGCAGGCTGTCAGCTTCCCTGCTGCTTTTAAGAAGGGGGGAACTACAGAGGAATGCTCTCAGGGACAGCAAGGGGATAATCTAGCCCTCATAGGTGGGGAGCTGCTGTCATAGTCCAATGACACTAGGGAAAGTATGTCAGCCAGACAGTACCCAGCTGGAGTCCTCCTACTCCCCAACTATGCTCACTTCACCTATCCAAGATAAGAGCTAATATATGAGAATACAGAACTCTGATGTGGGAGAGGAGCAGTGAAAGAGTCCAAGTGATAATATAAAATTTGTATTATTGTTTTGAAATCAAGATCTTTATAAAGTTCTGTACAATAACTTTCCAATCCAAAGTTACCTATAAAATTCTCCACTATAACAGTCTCCCTCTTTAAAAAAAATAAAGCAGTCAAACTTGGACTTCAATTTACATTTTTCATGATTACCATTAGACTGATCTTTAATTGCCATAAATTCCCCTCAGATTACTTTACTTCCTTTCCTTGTCAAGAATGGTTAGAATAGAATAATTCCTTTTACAAATAAGGCAAGTATTTATTAACTGCCAAAAGATGGTCTCTTGAAGCCTGTTACAAAGGAGTAATAGTATTTCTCAACTAAAAAAAAAAAAAAAAAAAATATCAAAGTTTTGATCTAGATGCATTAGATGTGAACCTTGTAATCATAGATATTTCTATCTAAAAAAAAAAGTCATGGGTAAAGTGTCCCAAAATATTTAAATATTTAGGGAAGAAAGCATGTATCTCAAAACTGAAAAGTCTCTCTCCTGATATCACGTACTTGGTTGGTTAGAGGTTGTTGAATCTGGTCAGTGTAGGATAAGGCAGAAACCTGTTGGTCATTTATGTTCTGCTGCCGACGATCGCTGTACTGCTGATGTGAATGGGACATCTGTCCAGCCATCTGAAGGCCAGCAGCATGGAATGAAAATGACGGTGCAAGCCGAACAGATGAAGGTTTGCATGCTGAAGTCTCTCCTCCTAGAAAAACAATTCAAGATTTTAGTGTAATATTTACATCCTCATGGTATTTGCACCAGTTGACCTCCATTTCCAAGGCCATAAAATAAATAACACCAGATAAAATAATACTTTGTACATATACAGCAGCATTAATCCAGAGATCTTAAAGTGCACAAAGGTGAGTAAAAAGTATTATTACACCCCATTTTACAAATGGGAAAGTTGTGGTACAGAGACACATTAAAGTGACCAACTAAAACATGTGTTAGAGAAATTGTTTACCTCCCACTTTTACAAGTAACATCTAAAATTATAATTGAAAAGAGATTAGAAGAAAATATAGTTGTCTGGTTTCTCTAGTCAATGCCATGAGAGATCTTTGTGTACAATCAATTTAATCATTTCAATTCTCCTGAATTGAGAGAGTCTTTCACACAGCAGAAAGGGACAAAACATAAATGTAAATGAATGGAAAATATTGCAGAATCACAATAAAAGAATAGACATTCAGGTGGAATTAGAGCTGCTCCATAACAAGCAGAGGAGAGAAGTGTAACCAGGTTTCCTACATTCTAGGTGAATGTCCTAACTGGGCTAAAATTTAAAAGTAGGGCCAAACCACTTCCCCCATTTTCTGAATTTAGCCCTTTAAACATGCCTGAAAACAAAACATTTCAAGATGAATAAAGTGTTCCAAAACTGACTTTTTTGATTTGCCTAAATTTTTTCTGAATTTTGTTTTTTGGGTCAAGCTGAAAGATTTATTTTTATTTTTCAGAACTACCAGCGAATCAAAAATCTATTTTTGCCCAGCTCTAGGCAGAATACTTGGAAAACAATATTTTAAAACTAAACTAGTTTCAAGCAGAAGTGCTAACACAGATGAGGTACTGTGGATTCTGACATATTACTGTTATGTTCAACTTGCTAAAAAGCAGGTTTAATTGACAAGTTGGTTAAAATGGGTCCAGTTGCTGAAACCTCTATACCAGCTCGCCTACTGATGCTGACCTAGTGGTAATACCACTGAGATTTTTTTTCTCCCCTACAATTTCCTAATGTAGGCAAGTCTTCAATTCTGAACACTAGACCACAGCTCTTTCCAAGATAAGACACTTAAAAAAAATCTTCATTAACATTCTTGAACAGGCTGATACCAGAAAGCTGTCTCTGTTAAAACAAATTTTCCTCATGTTGAATATGTATTTTTTTTAAATTATGGACATAGCTGCCACAACGTAGTGCTTCAAAAGTCTATGAATACGACAAAGGGAACTTTTCAAATTATGCTGACACACACCACTTGGGAAACTAGGAAATTTTTAATTTGCAGAGTCATTTAAACAATAGTTATAAAATGTCTTGGACACTGTTTAAAATAGAGGATAAATTCAGGGCCCTGTGTACGCTGCAACACAATGGACTAAATTCTGCAGCAATAACCTGTAAATTCTTTAAGAGCATTAATTTATTCTACCACCTCTTTTTATTTATTTAAATTTCTAAAATGCAATTCAAGGTCCTTTTAGAAGCCTATCCCAAACATTAAAATAACTAAATAATGAAAGGACTGCCCTTATCATATTCCCTGCAGTCTACTCCATCCCTGACATCAAAAAAGAGACAGAAGATGGTTTTGCAGCGCACCCACAATGTTAACAAACTTGGACTCTGGCGGACCGAAGTGGGAAGCAAATTCCAAAACAAAAGCCCTCTGAGAATGCTCCCTCTCATTTATACTGAGACAGCTTCAGCTTGAGTGCCTCTGATCTCAATTATGGCTGAATATTCACTGAGAGAGAAGAGTACTGTAACCCTTAATTCCCATTCACAGACACCCTCACCCATGATTCGTAATTAAAAATACCGATAAAATATGTCAGCGATTATTTTCAAAAATGGGAATTTTTGCTATGACCTCCAAGCAGGCCAGCTACAATTCCCAGGCCACTGTTCCCAAGATGTTGTCCAGGCGGCTTGACAAAAAGAAACTTCTTCCCTTTTAAGCATTCCAGGGAAGGGGATAATTTGTATCCAGATTCAGCACCTCATTTCCCTGGGGCCACAGTCACTCTGCTTTTCTATAGACAGCCTAGTTCACCAATCTACATTTCTGGATCCTACACTCCCTAACTACAAGCTGGACTCTAGCCCTAACTCCCTGACCCCTGTTGCACAGCTCCACCAGGAAATATGCACTACAACCCAATTTATTACCTTTTAGGCAGGGAAAACTGAAGTGCAAGAGGCAACTGCAGGGCAGGGAGATAAGATAGACACATAAAGGCTGGATGTCTTGTTGGATCAAAATGGCAAATTCTGTGGCCAAAATGCCAGGTTCTATAAAACCTTGAAAAATGCCAAGTCCCATGCATCATGAAGTCCACAGAGCCTTAACTGGGTTCACTCCTCTTAAGAGCTACTATTTCAGGTACTCTGCAGAGGTCATTTCATTGGTTTGCACTCTGTTCAAGGTTTTATTTTAAACATTTTTTAATTTCTGTCCTCCAGGGTTGAACAGAATTTTATTTAAAAAATAAAGTTTACATTTGCAGCACAACTCTGTGGGAAAGAGTAAATTAAGAGGCAACCACAGTTGTGGAATCATGGAATACATGGAACCCAGAACTTAGGATGTGCCCTTACAGACACCTTGTCTAGGTAACAAACAGTATAAGGAGGGACCACCATCAATGCTTGGATCTCCCTCTACCATCCTCAGAGATGTAAAGGCAACCAGAAAGGATGTTTTCATTGAAAAGTAACAGGGAACAAATTGCCATCAGCTCAAACAGTGGCCCAATCAGGGCCAAAAGTACTAAGTTAAGGTCCCATTGTGGAACTGTATTTTTAAACAGTTGGAAACACCTTAACCAGGCTCTTCAAAATCTGATTATAGTTGGATGAGAAAAGACACTGTAACCTTCTACAGGTGGATGGTGTGCAGAAAGAACTACCAGATTGACTTTCACTGAGCTGAGAAACAGGTTACTCTGCTTCAAGCCCAGAAAGTAGACTAACATCGCTAGCACCAAAGTTTCTTGTGGAATCAGGGACGTCTGATGACACCAGCAAGAAAACCTTGTCCATTTCACCAGGTGAGCACCTCGCAGAGACTTTCTACTGTTCACTAAAATATTCTGGATGGGTAAAGAGCATGAATGCTCTACTTTCAATATCCATCCAGCAGCCCAACTGTGAGATGAAGGGAATTCAGATGTGGGTACAGAATCGTCCCTTCATCCTGCACCAGCAGATCCTTGGTTGGCAGATTGACAGGTTCAGGCTGCTTGGGAACCAAAACTGCCTCAACCACAACAGAGCCAAATCCTTTCTCGTCTTGCAGAGCACTCAATCAATGGAACTGGCAACTAAGTATACACCAAACCATTAGATTAAAAAGGCATCAGACAAGGATCCTGGGCTCATGTCCCCTGTTGAGCTAAAAACCTGACACACTAAGAGATTTGCAGCACACCTAGAAGGTTAAACAAAACCAGGCTCCAGTGGATCTAGAGGTAAAATAACTTCCAGAGAAGACCAGTAACAGAATGCCACATCAGTAGTTTCCACCCACTTAAACCAAGCGGTATCTCACTCATGCTTCATTATAGATGACAGCTGCAGTAATAACATAGACATACTGGTTTCTCAGATGGCCAAGTTCCATTACATTTAGGGCTTTACATGTTAAATAACTTAAATACAACATGGAAGCCAAAAGGAAACTAGGCGATTGAGCAGCAGTGTTGCTGTATGTACACTTATTGTGAAGCACCATTTAATAGGTAGGCAACTGCACGCATTCTGTATCAACTTCAGCTTCTGGACTGTTTCACGCTGGAGGCAGCCCAAATTAACCAGGCTATTCACCAGCTGGAACAATTCCACATACAAACTTTGCACATTTTTGTGCTTGGTTCCATAGATCAATTCCACCATGCAAACCTTTTCCATGAGAGGCCAGCACATCAACGTCAAACACTCAGAATTTTAAGAACTGGAATACAAGGCCTACTGAAAAATCTGGAAACCAACTGTTCCTACTTTACCAATTCCTGCTGTCACTGGGATGGAGACAGAGAGAAACTGAGAGAAAGTCAGGCTTCTGCTGATGAATACAAGGTCATCCATCAACAAAAACAAACACCATTCAAGATCTGATCCTTGAAACCTGACCTTGCCTGCACCACAGACCTGGTTCAATGTCACTTCCAACCCTACCCTAGCACATCCAATCCTTATGTAGTAATTACAATATATTGAAAGCCAAGAAAGATCCAATAATGAGTTAGAAAGAAGAAATAAGTAGGTGGAATAGCTGTCCTAATCCCTCCAACCTCAGATGCAGGGGAAAATGCACCGCAGAAACAGTAACATTTGAGTGCACCTATCTGATCTGTGAGGCAAAGGACAAAAATAAAAAAATCTAGGCCTCTTGGTGGTCTGGACTCTTCAGATGAAAATCCTGGAAACTTCCTGGAGGAACATAATGGATCTGCTGGCCAGCAATGTATTGGAACCTCAAGGGTCATCATACTCAGCAACTTCAACTTCCATATAAGTAGCACCAGTATTAGTGTGTGATCTTTTAGTTTACAGGGGAACTACTGGATGCTTTCAGACCATCTCCAACTCTCACACTTAGACAAATACACTCGGGACCCAATTTCCAGTATGGGAGAAACCACAAACATTCTACTCTTTTGGGCCAGCCACTGCCACATGCTAATGAAAATCAGGGCCTTTCCTTCATCTTACTAGGGAAGCAATCAAGGCTGGTTCATCCTTGAAAATATTTGATTATTCAATTTTCAACTCATCCTGGGACAACAAGCCAACCACCTACAAAGTAAGGTTCCCAATAAGTACCATGACTTGACGACCATTACAGTTGACACTTTGGCCCCTAGCCATCATAGATCATCATAGCTCAGATGAACTGCAGTGGAAGAAATGTATAGGCAGAGGATTACAATGAAAGTAGTACAAAACAGGATCCTAATTCATATGCCAATAGCACGAAAAACTATTCACAGGACTACACCACCACAGTAAAGAAACAAAAACATTCTTCTTTTCCACTATCACAGCACCAAAATCATGGCCAATGTAGCTATTCAACATAGCAAACTAGCAAATGAAGCCAGAATGCAATCCAGATTTGGACCCAGCATTCAAATTACAGCAGAGCTCACATTCTTTGCTGACTAGATTGACTGAATAGGAATGGAGCTAAATGAGGCAGAAAAATTTAGAACTCAGAGCCTTTAAGGCCAGAAGAGACCATCATGATCATCTACTCTGTCCTTTTGCATAATCGTACATTACAGAACCTCACCCACCCAACTCCTGTAAAAGATACATAACCTCTGGCTGAATTACTGAAGTCCTCAAATCTTGATTTATACACTTCAAGTTCCAGAGAATCCACCATTTACTCTAATTCAAACCAAGTGAGCAATGCCCAATGCTGCAGAGGAAGGTGAAAAAACACCAGGGACTCTGCCAATCTCTTCCTGACCCCAATATGTCAATCAATTAGACCATGAGCATATGGGCGAGACCCTCCAGCCAGACACATGGGAAAGAATTCTCTGAAGTAATTCAGAACCCTCCCCCCCATCTAGTGTCCCATCTCCTACCACTGGAGATATTTGCCAACAGTAGTCACAGATGGGCCACATACATTGTAGGCGAGCACATCATCCCCTTCATAAACTTATCAAGCTCAGTCTTGAAACAAGTTAGGATTTTAGCCCCTGCTACTTCCTTTGGAAGGCTGTTCAAGAACTTCACTCCTTGGATGGTTAGATGCCTGCATCTCATTTCAAGCCTAAAAACTTACTGATGGACAGTTTATATCCATTTGTTTTTGTGCCAATAATGGCACTTAACTTAAATAACTCCTCTCCTTCCCTGGTGTATCTCTCTCTGGTTTATTTACAGAGAGCAATCATATCTCCCCCTCAGCCTTCTTTTGGTTAGGCTAAACAAGCCAAGCTCTTTAATTCTTCTCCATTCCTCTGATCATCCTAGTAGCCCTGCTCTGCACCTGTTCAATTTGGCATTCATTTTTCTTAAAGAAGGGAGACCAGAATTGCACACAGTATTCCAGATGAGTTGTCACCAGTGCCTTGTATAATGGTAATAACTAAGGCTAAGATTTTGTCATGGATATTTTTAGTAAAAGTCACAGACAGGTCATGAGCAATAAAGAAAAATTCACGGAGGCCCATGACCTGTCCCTGACTTTTACTAAAAATATCCATGATAAAATGGGAAGGGACTGGGCAGCTGCTGGGTGGCTGGGAGCTCTGGGGCTCCCACCACCTGTGTGGGCTCAGAGCTCCAGGGTCCTCCTGCCACCAGTGGCAGAGGGAAGCTGCAGGGTCCCCCTCCCCTTTCCCCAGCGACAAGGAGCACTGTAGGAATTCCCCCGCCAACGCTGCAGTGGGGAGCTGCCAGGGTACCCCTGTCCTCCGCAGCAGCCGGGAGCTGCGGGGTACCCAGCAGCCTGCAGCGGCTGGGAGCTGCGGGGTACCTCTGCTGCCCATGGTGGCTGAAAGCTTGGGTGTCTGCTGCCTCAGGCGGCAGGGGTACCTTATCGCTCCCTGCCACTGCGGGAGGCGGCAGGACCCTGCAGCTCCCAGCTGCCAGGGCTGAAGTCACGGAGGTCTTTGGAAGTCACGGATTCCATGACTTCTGCAACCTCCATGCCAAAACTGTAGCCTTAGTAATAACACTTCCCTAACTCTACTGGAAATACCTAATCTAATGCATCCTAGGACTGCATTAGCCTTTTTCACGGCCACATCACATAGGCAGCTCATAGTCATCCCATGATCGACCAATACACCCAGGTCTCTCGTTGTCCTCTGTTGCTTCCAACTGATCTGTCCCCAGCTTATAGCAAAAATTCTTGTTGTAAGTCCGTACGTGCTTGACCTTGCACTCTGCACTATTAAATTTCATCCAATTTCTATTATGTCAGTTTGCAGGGTCAAAATCTTTCTGTATGATATTCCAGTCCTCCTCCATATTGGCAATACCTCCCAACTTTATGTCATCTGCAAATTTGATTAGTGCACACCCATTTTTTGTGCCCAGGTCATGAAAGAAAATGTTAAATAAGATTGGTCCCATGACCGATCCTTGAGAAATTGCGCTAGTAACCTCTCTCCAGCCTGATAGTTCTCCTTTCAGTATGACCCATTGTAGTCTCTCCTTTAATTAGTTCCTTACTAATCTTTCGATTCCCGTATTAATCCCAACTAATAATTTCCCATGTGGAACTGTATCAAATGCTTGAAATCCATGTAGATTAGTTCTAATTGACCAAACTACATTACCCATTCCCAGAGTTTGGCTCCATTGCACTGGTGAATCTCAAGAAACTCTGAAAAAGATCTGAGCTACCATATGTGAATCAATTTAGTAATTGTGCTGGCTGGGAAAAGCAACTAATGGAAACTATCAATGCCTTCCACTCCTAAAAGGAACCATCGCAGCCTTGTTTCAGAGAATCTCCCTGAAAAACTAACTTAACCTAATCCTCAGAAATTCAATACTTGATCCAGAAGACCATTCCAACTATGACCTTTTCTTCAACCTCAGATTCTCAGGCAAAAATCTGTGAGGAAGTGGCATGTGCTAACATCCTGGATCCCTCTCAACTGGGCTTCAGATAAGGACATGGGATATGTGGTAACCACTGAAAGACCCTAGCTTCATGGCTATGGCTATATCGCCATAATTTGCATTATTAGATAGTAGACAAGGCATAGGCAGCACAACACTTCAACAACTCAAGTGATTTGTTTTCAGGACCTATAGTGGTAACTGTAATTGCTCATCCAAACCATCGTTTAACTTTTTCTGCAAAAGGTAAACGAGATCAATTAAATATAGTGAAAGTGTAAGCTCCTCTCCCAATGACATGAGGCTTGCCAGCAAATCTCATTTATATTGAAGGAACACCAGCTCAAGCACCTCTGCTGATATTAACTGTGATAATATGTCACTGGTTCAGAGAGACAGTCTCAGCTATGTCCTAAACCTTTCAAGGCTTATAAATCAAAATACAGCAGCAGTTCACTGAAAGCTAATGCTGCTGCTTTTTCTAGAAACTACCTGGGACACTTTCCTTTCTTTGAAAATATGCATCCAGTTTGACAAACTTGGGTAAAGCCTCTGTTATTTTTCTGCCTCATCACTGAGCCTGGATGATCTGATATGGTCAGTGATAAAAAAGGCTGTTTTTCATCTCCATCTTACGAGCAAACTTTGCTCTTTCCTCCCATAAGAGAGAACTTGATCATGGTAATCTGAGCATGTTACCTCCAGAGTGGAATACCGTAATTTGCTGTACCTAAAATGATGTAAAAATAATGGACAGGCTCCAGCTGATACATAGAGGCCGCCCACCTCTTTATAAGTTAAGACACTCTGAGCGCATCATTCCCATTCCTCTGGTCCCTCAACTCTCTCCCAGTCTTCCACTGTCAGTTCAAGGCCTTGATCCTGTCTTGGAAGCCATTAATAGATCAGATCCTAGCTACTTTGAAGAATTCAAGAGCATCTACAAACTGCCATCCAAGATGCATTTCTCAGGGACAACAGAGATTATAACGCTCAGAGCAAAACATGCAAGTCAAAGACAAGGCAGCTTCAGTCTAGGGGATCCAGATGTGGAATTAACTTTCAGAGAAGATGATAATGATCCAGAGCTTGACCACTTTTACGTCACCATGCATCATAACCCTCCTGATTAAGCTTTTCCATCAAAACAAGAATTACATTTATAACTATATCACCCCACAAATACAAGAAAAAAGAAAAGAACGAGAGAAAAGAAAGAACATTAGACTCCAACAAGACCATCAGATACCTCCCTATGCCAATCTAAGTAACCTGAGAGGTCCTCAGATTTTACAGTGCACCAATATAAAAACCCTAAAACAGATTCCTCTAATTTGTTCTGGTCTGCCTTGGGATGCGTGAGGGGCTACGGCCTCAGACAATTGCATGATGGTACAAGTTCTCCATACTCAATGTTTTAAACTTGCACTTAATTTAATGTCTAAGTGGCTCCAAATCTATTCTGAGGATTAACTAAATTTTCTTCTCTTAGAGTCCACCTTGTATCCAGAGAATGGTGTACTACTAAAGGTCTGAGTTCAGAGAAGCCCGAGCCTTTGGGAAAATCCCTCCATCTCAACAAATCCTGCCCACATCTCTTTCCCCACTTATGGCAGCAGTCCTTTAAGGGCCTGCACCAATCCTGGAAGGTGAAAACCACTGGTGGCTGGAGCGCCACAAGAAAAATACAGGCGAGTCTCATCTTACGCGGGGGTTCCGTTCCGCGGTTAGCGTGTAAAGCGAAAACCACGTATAGTCAAAATTACATTGAGTTGAATGGCGGGCGGAATCGCCCACACTACTAGTACAGTATTAAAATTGTTATTTTTCTCTTTTGTTTTGTTTTTTGTTTTTGCTGACCACGTAAAGCTGAAATCGCGCATGTTAAATGCGCGTAAGATGCGACAGACCTGTTTGAGTTGGGATTTATTTATAGGTTGTGGGGTAGCTTTGCCAGGTGACTGTACTTATAATTTAAATAGATGTTCATTAATGTTCTTTTTCCCTACTATCTGGCCACTCACAATAGAACCTCGAGTTACAAACACCAGAGTTACAACCAGTCAACTACCCACCTCATTTGGAACTGGAAGTTCGCAATCAGGCAGCAGCAGAACAAAAATAAAAACAAAAACGCAAATACAGTACAGTACTGTGTTAAATGTAAACTACTGCAAAGATAAAGGGAAAGTTAAAAGATTTGACACGGTAAGGAAACTGTTTCTGTGCTTGTTTCATTTAAATTAAGGTGGTTAAAAGCAGCATTTTTCTTCTGCATAGTAAAGTTTCAAAGCTGTATTAAGTCATTGTTCAGTTGTAAACTTCTGAAAGAACAATGTTTTGTTCAGAGTTACAAACAATCTCCATTCCCAAAGTGTTTGTAACTCTGAGGTTCTACTGTATATCTTCCCAAGGAAGACTATTAGAAAATTACTTCGTACAAAGAAAACTGAAGTTCTCTTTTACATTTCTAGTTCTCTTATATCATGGAGGCCTTTGGTTGCATGTTTCATGCATCCAATAACTAGATCTGCACACATGTATAATATACACACTATAATCTCTACAGATTCACACCATAATATACATAGTGTTTTACTTATATCTAGACACTGAATACATATTAAATACTCAAAAACATAGGCCTTGTCTACATTGCACAGTTTTGTCAACAAAAGTCAGCTTTCGTCGACAAAACAGTGAAGGTGTACACACTGAAATGCTCCTTCCGCCAATGTAACTCCTCTGCTATGACAACATAACAACATTGACGAGAGGCATAGGGCTTATGTCGGTGTAGTTAGGGCGACACCATGTCTCTGTAGACACTGCATTATTTACATCAGCTGTTTGCTATCATTCTTGTCAATTTCATAGCTCCAGAAAGCCTGTTCCTTGGCTCCCCAGACAGGCTGCTGCCCTGTCTCTGCTCAAAGCCAGGCTGCCACCCAGGTTCCTGGCTTTGACTGCTGCCTAGGCTCCCTGTAGGGAACCCTGCTGCCCCCAGGGTCCTGGCTCCCTGCCGGGAGCACAGAAGTTGATTGGATTCCGGGTGCGTATCTCCCTGCCAGAGGCAAAAAGCCCTATGCTACTGCCCCCCACTCCTCCCCCTGCTCCCAGCCGGGAGCGCGAAGGCGGTGTGGACATCTGCCACTGCAGTAATTAATGCAGTGGCTGTAAATCGACCTATGTTAGGTCCACTTAAGACTGCAGTGTAGACAGAGCCTTAGTTAACACAAAGTTAAGGCTGTCCACTGGCACTCATGGTTCCAGAATATGAAGAAGGGCTAAACTTAAACTTTTGGAAACCACGAAATACAAAGTTAAGGTACATGCCACCCCTGCAACGCAACCTTAACCCTGCTCTCCAGAACAGACAATAGCTGCTGGGGCATGGTTCTGTATGGGTGGCACAAAGGTTAAACTACTAAGAGAAGTGGTGGATTCTACATCCCATGATGGATGCCTTAATGGAAGATACTTTAGTCAATCAAGTTATTAGGCTCAATGCAGGAGTAATTGGGTGAAATTCTCTGGTCTGTATCAACTGGAGATCAGACTAGATGAGCTGATGGTCCCTTCTGGTCTTAAAAAAAAAATCTATTCATCTACAATAAGATGAAAAAGGACTAAGAACATACATTTTTTTGTGCTATGATCCACAGATTTGAATTACAGCGTTTATCTGCACACATTCTAGCAGGGTACACTGTGTTAGGTATACCTACATTGAATTATGGAAGGATCAGTTGAGGCAGCTTGGCAGAGCTGTGCCACTTTAATTCATCCCCCTCTGACCGTCTTTAACTACATGCTCATATACTATTTTATTCCATAGGATGCCTGCCTTTTTCATAAATTCCAAGGTCAGAACGGACTACTGTAATTATCTAGTCTGACCTCCTATATCAAACAGTGCACAGGATGGACAGCGATCACTAAATTGGCAGCTATTCAACATTTCTTTTTATCCTCCTCATTCACTGGATGGCCCCATGCCTTATTTACTGCACTCTTTATAACTTGCTCTGAATAAAGAGTTAATAATTTCCTCTTTTTTTAAAGCACCCATCACTAGAGTATCTGAGTGCCTTACAAATGATGAATTTATGTTCATACCACTCCTGTGAGAGAAGGAATCTTAATTTTACAAATGAGGAACAGAGATACAGGGATTATGGTTAAAAATGTTCACTAATTTGGGGTTCCCAGGCCCGGATTTTTCAGAACATTCAGAATTGTTGTGTGACAAAAATGTTGGGAAGTGCTTAAGTATATAAAACTTTGGTTTACTGAACTCTCAGGAAGAAAACTGAAGCACTCAACAACCCAGAAAGATTTCCTACTATTGAAAGTTACGCTGACATTATGAGAATTTTAGGTGAGGTGTTCAGTTCTGTTTACAGTGAAATACTCAAAGACTTTTAAGGAAAGGCAGTTCTTGTGTCACAGACTAAAGAAGAACATGGCTCTTCAGGGCCGGAAGGCACTAGTGTATAATTAATAACAATGGCAACATATTCAGATTGTCCCCTTCATAGGGCTGTGATGTCAGACACTTGTACTGATCCAGTAAACTGAATGAGGGGCTTCACAAGAGCTACCTAGTTTGATCTGTTCTGACAAAGTACAATGAGACTCTGTCCAATTTGTCTGAGAAACTGCAGATTACTTCAGTCAAAAATTGTATGTACATGAACTTAATTGCAGCAAATCAAAGTGAACAGGTGATATTCAATAGGTAAGTTTAGAAAAGGAGTTCTAACCAACATTTGTTTATAAAATGAAAGTGATTAAGAAGTTCTCTCTGAAAGACAGAGGGCGAACTAGAGGTTGGCATGTAAAGAGCAATCAGGAAAATATAGTTCAGTATCTGCCGGATTAAAAGGTTAGAAATAAATCCAAGATTAAACATTACTACAGATTTACTTATTTTTCAGAGGATACTGCTGATGGTGAAGCTACATCAGTACCAGTATCCTTGCCTTTTTCAGATTTACTCAATAGATTTCTGCACCAAAAAAAATAAAAATTCTGTGCACAATATTTTAAAAATATGCAAAATTCTACAAATCTTATTTGTCAATAAATAAATGTTGGCTCCAGCATGGCAGTGGGGAGCACAGGCCACTGGCTGCATGGATGTGGGAGATCTCCCTGAAGCCTCCCCCTCCCCCGGACACTGACTCAGCAGTGAGGCTGAACCTGACCCAATGCAAGGGCTGGGCCTGCCCCAGAAACTCCCCCGGGCCCTGCCTCTCCATGCCAGGTGCACCAGGTGTGGGCAGGCGGCTCAACCCAGCAGGATCCAAGAGTGGAGGGACTTAGTGTGGGGTGAGAGGGTGCTCTATGAGGCAACCTGGATGAGGGCAGTTCATTGGGGGGGGGGGTACAGGTGGGTGGGTGGGATCTGGATGCACTGGGCCTCTTCTGGGAGGTTCCAGGTGCAGGGGCAATGGGACTCAACACGGGAGTCCAGGTGAAGGTGATGGGGGCTCAGCAGAGTGGGTTTAGGTGTGGTCGGATCTTGCTCATCAGGGAGTTCATCAGGGTGGTCCAGGTACTGGATGAGTGGGGGCATGGGTGCAGATGATTAGGGCTCACTGGGTGGCTCTGAGTGCAGGGGGGCTCTGAATGCAGGAGGTGAGGCCAGGGTGGATAAAAAAAAAAAATCAATGATTTTTTTTTTAAGAAAATAAAAAAAATCGGATTTTTTTGATAAAATGCTTTTTGAGGAAAAAACCTATCTAAAGATAGTTTAATTAAGTTATACCCTTGAGCTATACTGTCTCATCATGGAATAAGGATTATAAATTCTAATTCTATAGTATGAGACAATATATTGTAATGTTTCAGAAAAGTTTTGTAAATGAGTTCCAATAGTTCATGGATTAGGGACCCAATCTGATGGGGCTTCTGTATAGATTACTTAGGTTAATCTTTCTATCTACACAATGGGACTCCGTACTCAGTCTAGAAGATACCATCAGAGATGCTTAGTTTTGCAGGTCTCAAACTGTGGATTTGTATCTCCAGAGATAACATGCTTCTTAACAGCAAAAAATGTTTTTAAATAAATAAATAAATAATATATAGAGGTGAGAAATAACAGACCTCAACCCCATTGTCCCTCTGCAAATTTGTGTACATGGAGTCAATTCCTTACCTCTCTCTAAAAGGGCAAAGTTTCAAAAAGTTCAATGATAGAAGATTGTTGGGAGCGGAATAGATCTGGACAAGGAGAAGAAGTCTGGAGATAAATGTGAGAAGGGATGGACAGGCAGTAGAAACAAAAGTGAAACTGTTTGAGAAACATATTCCAGAAGTCTTGAGGTCTTTCTGTGTGTAGCCTTCATTTATTTGAGCTCTACAATACCAAACTCTCACTAGAAGGGAAAACCTATAATGGCAGCAGGTCGTAAAAGAGCTCCAGTTTGGGAATAAGAACCATTCAAGAAATATATGTTTGCTGATGATGTTTTAAAGAAAGTCACACCCATGAACTGGTTGAAGTCACTTAAGCACTTGGATTCAGAGACTGTTGAAGTGATAATCTCACTTTTAACAGCAGTAGCTTCTTCTGATGGTGTAGAAAGAATATTTTCTTCCTTTGGACTAATTCATTCCAAATTGAGAAATCGTTTGGGACCTGAAAAAGCAGGAAAGCTTGTTTTTCTTTTCCAGATTATGAACAAACAGGAAAAGGAAGGTGAAGACGACTGAGTTAGCTGCAAAAGCCAATATTTTAAATTTCTCATGTTGACCTGGCTGACATAGTCAATTTAATTTTTTTTTTTTTTTAATATTTAATTTAACTGTTTTAGTTAAAAACAATTTTAACAAAAACAAACCTGATTTTAAAAAACGTGAACGTTTAACTAAATTCAAATATTCATATGCTTGTTTTGTTAAAATATTTGCTGGTGAAGAAAAAAATCCAGAATACATAACGTAGTTGTTTTAGTTAAATGTCTGTCTGGTGATGTTCTCCTCCTAATACAGCATGGCAAGAAAATCCTCCAAATATTAATGATTAACCTGTTGAATTGGAGATATTTATGAAGTCATTGGGAGGTGAATCATAGATCATTAGGGTTGGAAGGGACCTCAGCAGATCATCTAGTCCAACCGCCTGCTCTGAGCAGGATCAATCCCCAACTAAATCCCCAAATGGCCCCCTCAAGGATTGAACTCACAACCCTGGGTTTAGCAGGCCAACGCTCAAACCACTGAGCTATCCCTCCCCCCAAAGCAACAGAGACTAATTAATGGAGATATCCTATCTCCTAGAGCTGGAAGGGACCTTGAAAGGTCATCGAGTCCAGCCCCCTGCCTTCACTAGCAGGACCAAGTACTGATTTTGCCCCAGATCCCTAAGTGGCCCCCTCAAGGATTGAACTCACAACCCTGGGTTTAGCAGGCCAATGCTCAAACCACTGAGCTATCCCTCCCTGAAACTATCTGCTTCATTTACCTTTGGTAAATGAAATAACCAATCATTCATTTTCTGATTAGCTATAAAACTAATCTGAAAAGTTTTCAAAATAAATCACTTTAAAAACCTATAGTGTATACCTTCTAAAAATGAAACCTACATCTATCTCTGAGTTGTGAAGAATATGTATTAAGGTTATAACAACCAACAAGAATGCAGTTTAATATAGAAATCTATGATTAAATTGAGTCTTCCTGACTAGTCATTTAAATCATGATTTAAATCAAATCCATCCTGGGTGAGGCTCATCGGGTGGACTTCTGGATGCGGGGGTGGGGTGGGGGCTCGTCGGGGTGGGGATTCGAGTGCGGGGTGGTCTGGGTGCAGAGGTGGGGGTCCAGATGCAGGGCATGGGGCCCAATGAGGTCTGGGTGCAAGGGTGCTCCAGATGCTGGGGGTAAGGCTCAGAGGGATGGGAACTCGTGTGGGGGGAAGTGAGGCTTAGCAGGGGAGTTCGGTTATGGTGGGATCTGGATGCACGGGATTGGGCAGAGGGGGGGAGCATCTCCCCATACTGTAATTCCTCCCTCCATGGCTGAAGAGCGATGGGGGCAGGAAGTGAGAGATGGGGGAGTATGCGGAGCTTCCTACAGCTGGGGGAGGTTTCCTGGGGTGGGTCTGACCTGGCTGCTCCTTGCAGGGGAAGAGCAAGTCCCATCTTCCCCCACCCCCATCACAACAAGGACTAGCAGCGGAGCCCAGCACAGGGTAGGAGCATCTCCAGCCCCGCCTTCCCTCCGAAGTGATTTACCTCTCCGCTGGCTCCTCCAGGCACCTTGAACAACATGTCAATGCTGCTGGGGAGGAGCATGTGACCACTCTTGCAGTTTCCCTTTGCTTCCCAGTCAGAATTTTTTTCTGTGAGAAAGCAAAGAAATCTTCGGAGACAAGATTTTTGCCCATGCACAGTGGTCAGAATTCCCCCAGAAGTACAGATTCCTTCAGATCTATTATAGCTCTAATACATGTTCTGCAAGTATACACAACTCAGTCTACTGAGCTACACAGTTTGTAATTTTTTTTTTTTTACCTTAATGAAAACCTCTGTATTTACTATAAACTGAACATACACACCTGCAGGAAAATGGATAAATAGTATTTTATGATCAATAAAAGGTTCAAAACAATACATAAAAAAAACAAAGAATAAAATGTAAATGTAATTACATATTTAGAATGTTTATAAGCTATTTTATTTGACACTGAACTTTAAGCAGTTTTCTAAAAATTTGTTAAAATGTAGTTTCTGAGTTCCAATGCCGATTTTATGGACCCATAAAAGGAATAGGAGAAATTGATTATATATAGTGTTACCAAATGCATGAAGTAAACTGAAAGACAAAAATATTTTGTATCTCTTTCAGTCGTAGTAATCCTGTAATAGTAAGTAAAATAAAACCAGATAAATGTTATTTTTATGTTGATATGTGCCTATAAATTCCATTCCACTGACCAGATACAAGCTGCTAAGGAACCACTACATTCATATTTTGCAAGGCCTCAAACACTCTCCTCTCCAAAACATACTTCCCAATATCACACATTATCATTTTCCAGACTCTTGACATATGTACTGACAATTTTTAAATTAATCTGCCTGTTAAAAGAAACTGTTAAATGTTTATATTCAAATAAAAGTTGTGCTCCCATGTCTGTTTTCTCAAATCAAGGTTTACAAAACATAATTAAATATTAAAAGTAGAAAAACTATTAGTTTAAATCCAAATATATTCCCAAGCTACTCTCAACACTGCTTTATACTTTAGGGTATCCCTCTACACCAACATTTACTGAAAATGGCTGCAGACCACTGCAAAGTACCATTACTGCTATTACCCAATGGACTCTCAAATGGCTTTCTTCCAAAGAGTAAACCTTATCAGAGGTTTGATGTTTTTGTCTTTGTTTTAAAAGTAGTGAGTCTCATGACATTTTTAAAAATGGAAAATTGGGAGTAAAGATGTTTTCCAAAAATATCTGAAAAACAAAAAACATGGATCAAATGTACTCAATTATGGCAGGAGTGCAACACCATTTGTAATTTAAAGGACTTACACTTGCTCAGACCAAGACTGAATTTGGCCCTATATACTCCAAAGGATCAAAGTTACTAGATAAATTACTAGTTGATAAATACTACACCATTACTAGAACACAAAAGTAATCTTATTAACCTGGTAATGCATTCTCAGTTACAAATCAACATATGTGGTAACAAATGTATGTGGAGAGGTTCAATCACTTCACTTCTCAACTCCTTTGACCATTTACTTGGAACTGGACTTGCCCATGGTTCTTTGCCACGCCTTCTGGTCAATGGCATGGGTATGTAGGTCTGGGAGTTTCAGTCCTTTTCTCTTCAAAACAGCCTTCTTCTCATGCTTTCTTTGCTTGTCATTCTTCTCCTATTCTTATCATATGCCCAGTCCACCTCAAATGTACACTCTTGAGCCTATCCCTGAGAGGCCCAAGTTCATCTTCCACCCTAATTTCTTCCATACACACTGTGTACGCCCTCCGCTGCCTGCCATCTTGCTCAGTATGTTATTTTCTACTACTTGCATCATCTTTTCTTCCATCTCTGTAAGACCCACCATTTCCAAACCATAGAGCAGACAGGGACAAAACACACAAAACATACACTTTTCCTTTCAGTTTGTGACTTACTTGCCGGTCCCACAGTACTTCTGCTCTTTTTGACTGCCACACATGCACATTAGCTTCTTCTTTTCAATTCCCCAGATCCCTCTCTAATGACGCTAAGTATACTTCCAAAGTACACTTCTGATTCAGCTTCTCTCCTGAAACTTCAATCTATAGCTCTTTTTTTACATTCCCTACTTACATAACTTCAATTTTCTTTGTTTATACCCTCAAATCATGATCTTCAAACATGGATGCCCACTCTGATACCATATTTACCAATTCCTCTTTGCTGTCAGCTAAAAGCGCCAGATTGTCAGCATATGTTAGATTTCTCTGGGTCTCCAAAGGCTTAGTTCTCCTACTAATTAACTCCACAGCTAGGATGAAGAAAAGTTGACTCACACTGCCGTGTCTCAATCCTACTGTCAGCTCAAAACTCTGAAATTCTATGCATTGTTACCACCTTAGCTCCTGACCCTTGATACAACTCCTCTATCATCTCCACTTCTTGAAGACCCCCACCCATCCATCTCAATACTCCAAACACCAGCGCCCACAGAACCAAGGTCATGTTTTCTCAAGATCAATAAATGCTACCTAGCAGTTAAACCCTCGATTTATCTTTACTTCAAACTTACCTCATTTGCATCTACAATACTCCTTCCCTTCCTAAAGCCATATTACTCCACTCCTATATTTTCCTCCACCTTTCACCTCAACCTTGCCTCTAGAACTCTCTCAAGCACTTCAACAAGCTGTTTTAACAGGGATGCCCCAACAGATCATTTGCATCACCCTTAACCTTCCAAAGAAGCACAATCAGGTCTGTGCTCCAGTCTTCTGTTATCCTAACTTGATTCACCAAGTAATTTTTGTAGCCACTTTTCTCCTGTATTCAGACTGTCCTGCATTCAGAATGCCATGATCATATCAACAGTTGTCTCATCTTCACCAGCTGCTTTACCACTCTTCACCTTATTCAGTGCTTCTTCTACCTCCTTTACAGAGATTGTTAACTTTTGAGAGGCTTCACAATAATTGTTGGTGGACCTAACACTAACAACTCTGTCTTCTCATTTAACAGTCTTTGGAAATATTTTTCTCATACTTCTAACATCTCTTTAGATTTAGTCACCACACAGTTCCCACCTTTCACACACACAAAGATTTCTTCATATCTTGTGTTTCAATGTTCCCCTTTATTGCCCATCCAAAAACTGATTTCCTGCCATCTTCCTCCAGCTTTCTGTATAATTCTTCCTAAATAGCCTCCATTCTTGCCTTTGCAATTGCCTTTTTAGCCTCCTTTTTTGCCTGTTTCTATGCATCATTATCAATGGTTCACAATCAAGCTAGAAGAGCATATTAAGTGGGTCCCGTAGAGATCTGTCTTGTGTCTGATTCTAGTCAATATCTTCATAAATTATTTGGATAATGGCATATAGCAGGGATTGGCAACCTTTGGCACGCAGCCCGGTTTGTTTACCTGCCGTGCCCGCAGGTTCGACCGATCCCGGCTCCCACTGACCGCGGTTCGCCGCTCCAGGCCAATGGGGGCGGTGGGAAGCAGCGGCCAGCACATCCCTCGGCCTGTGCCACTTCCTGCCGCCCCCATTGGCCTGGAGCGGCGAACCACGGCCACTGGGAGCTGCGATCGGCTGAACCTGTGGACGTGGCAGGTAAACAAATCGGCCCGTCCTGCCAGGGTGCTTACCCTGGCGGGCCGCATGCCAAAGGTTGCTGATTCCTGGCATATAGAGTACAGAAAGTTTGTGGATGATATCAAACTGGGAGAGGCTGCAAGCATTTTGGAGGACATGATTAGAATTCAAAATGATCTTGACAAACTGGAGAAATGGTCTGAATTAAACAGAATGAAACTCAATAAGCACAAATGCGAAGTACTACACTTAGGACGAAATAATCAAGTGCACAAATAAAAACTTGGAAATGACTGCCTAGGAAGGTGGACTGCAGAAAAGGATCTGGGGGTTATAGTGAATCACCAACTAAATGTGTGTCAACAATGTAATACTGGTGCAAATAAATAAATAAATAAATAAATAAATATTCTGGGGTGTATTAGCAGGAGTGTTATAAGCAACACACAAGAAGTAATTCCTCCACTCTATTCAGCACTGATTAGGCCTCAACTGGAGTACTCTATCCAATTCCGGGCACCGCACTCCAGGAAAGATGTGGACAAACTGGAGAAAGTCCAGAAGAAAGCAACAAAAATGTTTTTATTTCCCTTTTTATAAATGGGTACTATATTTGCCCTTTTCCAGTCTTCTGGAATCTCTCCCGTCTCCCATGATTTTCCAAAGATAATAGCTAGAGGCTCAGATACCTCCTCTATTAGCTCCTTGAGTATTCTAGGATGCATTTCATCAGGCCCTGGTGACTTGCAGGCATCTAACTTTTCTAAGTGATTTTTAACTTGTTCTTTTTTTATTTTATCTGCTAAACCTACCCCTTTCCCATTAGCATTCACTATGTTAGGCATTCCTTCAGACTTCTCGGTGAAGACTGAAACAAAGAAGTCATTAAGCATCTCTGCCATTTCCAAGTTTCCTGTTACTGTTTCTCCCTCCTCACTGAACAGTGGGCCTACCCGGTCCTTGGTCGTCCTCTTGCTTTTAATGTATTGATAAAAAGTCTTCTTGTTTCCCTTTATTCCTGTAGCTAGTTTGAGCTCATTTTGTGCCTCTGCCTTTCTAATCTTGCCCCTGCATTCCTGTGTTGTTTGCCTATATTCATCCCTTGTAATTTGTCCTAGTTTCCATTTTTTATATGACTCCTTTTTATTTTTTAGATCATGCAAGATCTCGTGGTTAAGCCAAGCTGGTCTTTTGCCACATTTTCTATCTTTCCTACCCAGCTTTTGGGCTCTTAATAGCGTCCCTTTGAAATACTGCCAACTCTCCTCAGTTGTTTTTCCCCTCAGTCTTGATTCCCATGGGACCTTACCTATCAGCTCTCTGAGCTTACCAAAATCCGCCTTCCTGAAATCCATTGTCTCTATTTTGCTGTACTCCCTTCTACCCTTCCTTAGCATTGTGAACTCTATGATTTCATGATCACTTTCACCCAAGCTGCCTTCCACTTTCAAATTCTCGAGTTCCTCCCTATTTGTTAAAATCATTCTAGAACAGCTCCCCCCAGTAGCTTTTTCAACCTTCTGAAATAAAAAGTTGTCTGCAATGCAGTCCAAGAACTTATTGGATAGTCTGTTCCCCGCTGTGTTATTTTCCCAACATATATCTGGATAGTTGAAGTCCCCCATCACCAACAAATCTTGGGCTTTGGATGATTTTGTTAGTTGTTTAAAAAAAGCCTCATCCACCTCTTCCACCTGGTTAGATGGCCTGGAGTACACTCCTAGCATGACATCACCTTTGTTTTTTACCCCTTTTAGCCTAACCCAGAGACTCTCAACACTTCCGTCTCCTATGTCCATCTCCATCTCAGTCCAAGTGTGTACAATATTAATATATAAGGCAACACCTCCTCCCTTTTTCCTGAGCAAGCTGTATCCATCCATACCAACATTCCAATCGTGTATTATCCCACCAAGTTTCGGTGATGCCAACAATGTCATAGTTGTATTTATTTATTAGCACTTCCAGTTCTTCATGTTTATTACCCATACTTCTCGCATTTGTATATAGGCATCTAAGATACTGATTTGATCTTGCCTCCCAGTTTCGCCCGGACCCTCTTTTCTCTCTGCCATTATAGCCCACGCTCCCTCCTATTTCCGACCCATCTTCCAGGTCTCCATGTTCTCCACTTACCTGTGGGCTTTGCTCACCTGTCCCCGTCAAACCATTCAATGAGTTCAATGTGACCATTTTGAATCTGTGGGTACGGAAAAATTTGTTGAGTTTTCTGAGATCTAGAATGGGTCTCCAACCTCCATTTTTCTTTTGAATCAAGAAATAAAATCTCTTTCCTCTGTGTTGTGTTGGAACTTGTTCCATGGCCCCTAATTGTAGAAGGTGATGAACTTCTCGTCTCAATAGGTGCTCGTGAGAAGGGATCCTGAAAAGGGACGGGGAAAGGGGGTGGGTAGGTGGGACGGAGATAAAGGGGATGGTATAACCCATTCGAATGATTTCTAAAACCCAGTGGTGTGTGTTAATAGAAGCCCACATATGTTAAAACAGCCAAAGCCAATGATCAAAGGTTTGTGATGCTCGCCCATTGGCGCTGGTGGTGGGGGGAGGTCGGTCAGACCCTCGACCAACGTTTCAAAACTGCGTCTTGTTTGGTGGTGCTTGGAACCTCGCAGCCTGAGACTGGTAGAGTGATGTCTCTGTGGTCTGTGCCTCTGTCTTTGATTGTATGGTCTCTGCTGGCGCTGTGTCGTGTTGTCGCTGCTACAATTGTAAGGCTGGTATCTGCGCCTTCTGTTAGGGGGCATGTAGATACCAAGGGTCCTCAGTATCGCTTTAGACTTCATCTGTCTGATCAGAGAAGAGCTTGTCCCTGTCGAAGGGGAGGTCCTCTACTTTGTTCTGAAGTGCCCTTGGGATATCCAATGAGGGTAACCAAGATGCTCTGCGCATGACGATGGCTGTCGCCATCATGAATGCCACTGTGTCTGCCACGTTGAGGGATGCCTGAAGCGCTGTTCTAGCAATACGTTGGCCCTCATTGACGATGGCTTGGAATTGTTTTCTTTTTCCCTCCGGAATTTCCTGAACGAAATAGTTCATTTTGGTATAATTATTGTGATGGTAGCTAGCAAGTAACGCCATGTAATTGGCCATGCAGAATTGAAGAATCGCTGAAGAGTTAACTTTTCGCTGCAACAGGTCTAATCTCTTCCAATCCTTTTCTTGGGGCGTGGATCTGAATTGAGGTTGTTTGCCCCATTGGTTCACTGCATCCACCACTAAGGAGTTAGGTTGTGGGTGAGAGAAGAGGATGTCCATGCCTTTATTTGTCACATCGTATTCTTGTCTGTACACTTATTGGTTGCAGGGATGGCAGGTGTTTGCCACACCGTTTCTGCAGGTTCCATTAAAGCATCATTTATGGGCAATGCTATTTTTGTCATGGAAGAAGTGTGTAAGATCTCGAGGAGTTGGTGTTGTGTCTCTGGTACCTCTTCAAGAGGAATATTTTGGCTCTGTGCCACCTGCCTGAATAACTCTTGAAAGTGTTTGAAGTAATCTGTAATAGTGGGGGCAGGGGCATTACTGCCTCATCAGAGGAAGAAGAGGAGTTGTGATCGGGGATGTTTCGTGTTCTGTGGTCTCTCCCCTGTCTTCCTCCACCTCCTCTGCCACCTCAGAGGGCTCAAGTACTGATGTAGTTGCGAACTGTATAGGTTTCCTGTGAGAAGTGGGAGGCTGTAGGCTGCCCATGGGTCCCACTGTAACCATTGAATGGGGAATGGCATAGGAGGGCACATCCAGGTGTTAGCGAGACATGGAGGCATGTCCCTGGTGCTTTGTTCTCTGGATCTATAATGAGGGTCCGTGCCTGATGGAGAGGAGTGTCCAAATGAAAAAACTGCCTCCTCCATTTTGCCCTCATCATCACTTGAAAAAGGTGAAGCATTGGGGGATTCTGGTTGGTTCGGTGCCGAGCAGCAGAGATCCGGGAGCAGAAGAACTTCCATATCTGATGTGTGAATAAGGGGATCAGTGCCGTCATATGCAGTACCGTGTCCTTCTGTGCCACCACCTTAAATAGAAGTTTGGCTGGTGCCGTCCCTTTGTGTTTAGCCTTCTTTGGTGCTGGTCTTAGCGGTTCCACAGTTGGCTCCGATGAGGTCGGTGTCGGAGGAGAAGCCATCACAGGTGGTTGAGGTTGAGGTTGCAGTACCGTGCCCTTCAAAGGGGTAATCCATGCCGTGGAGGAGGAGGGTGCTTTATGCCTGCTACACGACTCCTTTCTCCTGCCGACAGAGGTCCCTGAGCAGATGGTGCCGGAGGTGTCCGGTGCATCAAAGGTGCTCACTCTGGAAGAGGTCAGCTACAAGGGCAGTGATCTTGACAGAGACTGTTTCCTTTTCAATGGCTATCAGCTTGGGGAAGACGTGGCCCTTTTCCTCAATTTTATAGAGGAGCTGACACTTAATTTGTTCATGGAGGATGTGCCCGGGGAGTCCCTTCTCATGGGTTGTCCGGGGTCTGAGGCTGACGTGAGGGATTTCTCCATTAAAATGAGTTTAAGGCAAAGTTCCCAGTCTCTCCTTGCTCTAGCTTTAAGATTGCTGCATGAGCGCACTTTTGCGGTATGTGCAACTCACCTTAGGCATTGGACACATAAGGAGCAGCCATTGAGATTGGCATTTCATCCTTGCACAAAGTGCATCTTTTAAAGCCTGGGGATCCAGGCATATTTGAGGCATCCCTCACGTGAAAAATGGGGGAAATGGGGAAAACCAAAGTGTTTTTTTAATTTGAACAGCTATCTAACTAGGTTTGACTAACACGAACTATACTAAGTAACACACTGCTAACAAACAAGGGTAAGAACTAAGCTAGCTAACTTAATCTAATCTTATTTTAAGATTTTCAGTGACACCACTAACAGACTCCGTCTCAAGCCAAGGACAGTTGAGAAGGAACTGAAGGGGTCGAGCCGCACGCATGCTAGATGAGGCACCAGCTGCGCCGCGAGACTGCTAATGCGCACCCGGAACAGACACTGCTGCCGAAAATCTCCGATTGACGGCACCAGGATGCACCGACACCTGAAGTGGAGCACCCACACGGACAGCACTCGAAGAAGAATACTGGCTTATTAAGATGGGGGGGGGGGAAAAAACAGTAGATGTGAGATATCTTGATTTTAGTATGGCTTTTTATACAGTCCTACAAGACATTTCCATAAGCAAAACTAGGGAAATGTGGTCTAGATGATATTACTATACGATGGTGCACAACTGGTTAAAAGACAGTACTTGAAGAGCAGTTATCAACTACTCCATTGTTAAACTGGGAGGGTGTATCTAGTGGGGCCCAGGAGGGGTCAGGCCTGGGTCCAGTGCTAATCAATATTTTCTTTAATGACTTGGATAACGGAATGGAGCGTATGCTTATAAAATCTGTGGATGACATCAACGGGGCAGGGGGAGAAGAGTTGCTCGAATTTAGGAGAACAGAATTAAAATTCAAAACAACCTTGATAAATCAGAGAATTAGTCTGAAATTAACCAAATGACTTTCAATAAAGTGCAAAGTACTAAACTTAGGAAGGAAAAAAAATCAAATATACAGCTACAAAAGGGGGAATAACTGGCTAGTCGGTAACACCGCTGGAACAGATGTGAGGAGTACAGTGGATCACAATTAAATATGAGTCAGTGTGATGCAGTTGCAAAAAGGGCCAGTATCATTCTTAAGGGCATTAAGAGGCGTGTCATATGTAACAGCACAGCTGAGGCCTCAGCTGGAGTACTCTGTGCAGTTCTGGGTGCCGCTCTTTAGGAAAGATGTGGACAAATTGGAGACAGTCCAGAGGAGAGCAACAAAAAGATAAAAGGTTGAAAAAACCTGACCTATGAGGAAAAGTTAAAAATCTGGGCATATTTAGTCTTCAAAAAAGACAACAGAGGGGACCTTCAAATATATTAAGGGTTTTTATAAAGCGGATGGTGATCAGCTGCTCTTCACATCCACTGAAGGTAGGACAAACAGTAATGGGCTTAATCTGCGTCAAGGAAGATTTAGTTAGATAGCAGAAAAAACTTTCTAACTATGAGGGTAGTCAAGTTCTAGAATAGGCTTCCAAGAAAGGTTGTGGAATACCGGTCATTGGAGGCTTTTATGAACAAGTTGGACAAAACACCTGCCAGAGATTGTCTAGGTTTACTGGATCATGCCTCAATGCAGGAAGCTGGACTTGATGATCTCTCAAGGTCACTTCCAGCCATACATTTCTCTGATTCTTTGGGAATGCGGACAGAAAAGAGAAAAAGAAGGCTAAAGGAGGTAAGTTAGTCTATGAACAGGCGAGAAAGTAGCAATGGGAAGAGACAAGAAGAAAAACGATGTATACATCAGTCAAAGGTGAAAACTGTTTAAGATCTGTGTCCCCAATGTTCTTAAGCAGAACCAATAATAATACTAATACCTAGCTCTTATAGAATACTTTTCATCAGTGCACCACACAACAGGAAAATGCTTTAAAAGGGTGGCAAGTATTATTCTTCCCAGCTTAGAGATGGAGAAACCGAGGCACGGAGACACACGACTTGCCCCAGGTCACACAGCCAGCCAGCAGACAACCTGGGAATAGAACCCAGATCTCTTGAGTCTCAGTCCAGTGCTCTGCACATTAGGCCACACTGCCTAGGTAGCATGCATGGAAAATCTCTCAAACACATTTATATGAAAAACCCAATGACATCTGAACTCACTGTGTTTACAGGAGTGTGCGCGCTCTGGATATATACTGTATTGATACACCATCTAGACATTTTTTGTGAAAGCAAGTGGATATATTATAGGTAGTACAGATATTAATTTGGCATCATTAATGTTCCCAGACAAAGTCATGCTTATATCAGTCATGTTACTTTGATATCAAACCCTTTTAAAATCTAAAACCCCAGCCCTCCTCCTTGAATAAAACCCATCTACATTGCACTATTTCCTCTTTAAAAATCTATAAAGTATTCCATTAAAGGCAAGCATTTTAAGTATCAACCTAATATTAAGATTATATAGAGCGGTTATAGATATTTAACAGCAATTAAATCCTTATTTCCACTTCTGTTCTAAAATCTGTGTCTGCCTGCAGTGAGTGGGAACTGCTGCAGATCATTAAATACTCATTTATCAATGTCTCTCACCAGGCAACACAATGCAGCAGAACAGCACACAGAAACCACTGTGAACCCCAGCAACAGCAGTTAATTAGCATAGCCTACCACTAAAACGACACCATATGATTGGAAGACTTAGTCAGCGAGCTGGCCAATCAAACCAGGTTATGCAAATAGCATACTTCAGTTGCCAGGGTAGAGCTGCTTCCTATTGTCCAATAGGAAAACAAGCAATAAACAAGAAATGAAACTGAGCTTTATCATATTTTCAAGTTGTTAACACTTTCAAGTTTAAAGCAAAATTAGCTACAACCAGAAAGGATTAGAATCATGTTTTACATTTCACCCCCAAAGAAAGGGGGTGATACAGTAATGATACCCAAGGATTATAGCTAAGTACTGCATTAGGATTTAAACTTCTCACAGAATAGCTATACTGTAAGCATGAAAAAAATCTTCAAAGTTCTGAGATTTTTAAAGTATCCAATTGCAAAAGCTATCCATACACTTCTAATGGTGAAGAATTTAAACAAAAACATTTTAAATATATAAAGCTGACAACAGTTATAGCAAGGGAGGAACACAGTTAACTTTATCAATGATTTGTTTTTATGAAGATAAGTAGAATATTTGCTATTATAAAAATCATATATACACACTTCCTCAGATAAAATAAACTTTAAAAAAATCCCTTTAGTCCCATGCACCAAAGTTCCAGATATTTTGATCATTATGGAGGACGAGCATAAAATAAAATAGGAAGCTACTTTAATATATTACAATACTCCATACACTGAACTCTGTTTCAATTAACAGATTAGTGCCAAGATATAAACACTAGAATGCAAGGGAATAGCTAGATTTTCCTCAAATAATCGTCATTTACAAAAATTAAAGGATGTAAGTAAAATAAAATTTATGTTTCAATATGTAGCTATATGAACTAGCACGCACATTTTATATGTATAAATACACAACAGTATTGACCATTAATACTTTCAATAGTTCTAAGAGAATTTTTCACATCGCATACATGTTTCTTCTGAAATTCAGCATGATTCAGTCCATTTAAAATTAAACATCTATTACAAGACCCAAAAAGACTAACTCAGATTTATTCTCTGAATCATTCTGTCTCCATTTAAAAGCAGAATGCAGCTGCACATCTTAACTTTATAATGTGGCAATGAATGTGATTCTTTAGATGTTTTACCTCATTTTCTACAGATTTGCAGTGAAGTGAAAGTGTTAATGCATTTCACTCACAACAGTGGTGATACTACCCCCTGATTGTAGCCCGTTACATAACAGTGGTGTGTGTTTCTTTCTTATGTGCTTGTGAAAGGTATCTGACAGCTCTGGAAACTTATCTTTTAATCCACAGGCCAGGTACAGCACATGAAGCAGCAGCAATATATGCATCCCAACCCTGTCAATGGGCCATAATACTATTCTGTCCATCACCTAGCTGTCAGAGGGTAATGACTTTCAAACACTAGTGGCCCAACCCAGGTCACAGCCTCTGTATTTCATTACCAACCCCATACCACCCAGAATGTTGAGCACTAACCACAATTTGGGAAAGTTTCTGTCAAAAGTTTATCTCTGTGATACAATCTGAATATAAATGAAAATTATATGGGATGCCTCACTTGGTAGAACCATGTTCAAAATGAAAGTTGCTAACATTAAATCTAATGAAAATAATTCTTCTTACATTTCCTCAGGACACATCATCATAGTACATTCTCAGTATAAACATGTTACCTAGAAGTTACATTAAAATCATCAGTTTATTCTTTGATTATCTCATTTAAACAGTTAAACTTTTACAGGCTTTCAATTTATGCCCATCTAGTATATCTATTGCACAGACAGTTTTGCAGCAGCATTGGCAGAGAGCAGAAGGAAGACATTATCTGACCATAAGCTTACAAAATTTTCAGCAATCTATTTGGGCCAACACTTTGCAGCACTAATACTTCAACTAGTCTACTCCACTATCTCCTCAGGAGAAGTAAAGCTTTTATCAGTGGTTTAGCTAACTTAGGGTCTCTAACACTGCTGCAACCTCGTCTCCATATCTCCAAAGACCAAACATCAATTCCCAATACTTATAATTTTTAATAGTTTACAAGGCAAAATAACACAGATAAGACTGAACATAAGTCACCTGCTGCACAATCATACCCATGTAATACATTAGGTGAATCTTACACTACTAATTCTGTACTGAAACAATGCCCTACAGTTAGCATAGAACTAAAAAAAGACGATCCTGAGAATTTTCTTTGAATAAAATACACACAACAATAGACAGACAACCTTAGCCTAATGTCTATAAACATAATTAATCCCAAATACGAGACCATTTACTGCTAAAAAGGAAATCCTGTGACTTTTCAATTATACATAATTTAGTATTCATTATAAGTATCCTGAACATCTTCATAAACTTTTTCTTAATCTATAGTACAAACCAGAAATTAGACTTTTTTCCCTATATACATAAGTGCCAGCAAGAGAAACAGAATAATTCAAGTCATTTTTCATGTGTAGATACTGAGGTACGAGATATATTTAAACAGTTGATAGAGAAGAAATGGGAAACATCTATCCTATGTATGCACAGCCAGCATGCCAAACTGTTAATGTAAGAGCTAAACAAGAGATGAATACATCATGTGCAACAGTCTCACATGATATAAATCATTTAATACCTGACCAAGGAAACAGACTGGCCAGAGGCAGGGGTCGGAAGGAAGTTTTATAGTTCTGAATAATTATGGCAAACATGAAGTGGATTAAAAATACACTTCATTTTAGAATTCAGTTGTAAAATCTGCTTTCTAACAATTACCTTAATTTTCAAGCTACTTTCATTATATGAACTCAATGAAGTCTAAAACAACAAGGAGTCCGGTGGCACCTTAAAGACTAACAGATTTATTTGGGCATGAGATTTCGTGGGTAAAAAACTCACTTCTTCAGATGAATAAGAAAGCTTATGCCCAAATAAAACTGTTAGTCTTTAAGATGCCACCGGACTCCTTGTTGTTTTTGTGGACACAGACTAACACAGCTACCCCTGATCAATGAAGACTGTACTTTATTGTGTACCATAAAGGTAGGCTTCATCTCTCATACAATATTGAAAACAAGCATACTGTAAAACACATTCTTACATAGTCCTATCGTTTTGGAATTTATTTCCCTCCACCAAAAGGCTTTGGATAATGCCTAATCCTACAGACATTACAAGCATTCTCGCAGTATGGCCTTCAGCCTGGTCTACACTTAAGTTTTGCAGGCATAACCACATGGGTTGGCGGGGCGGTGGGGAGGAAAGGGAGGAGAGATAAAAATCACACCCCAACTGAAATAGCTATGCTGGCAAAAACTTTAGTCTAGGTACAGTCATACTGGCAATGAAGTCCTTTTGAACAGGTGTAAACTGAACTGCTATATAGCTAGTTGTCATTGCAAATCAGGGTGGATAAAAATCAATTATTTTTGTAAAAAAAATCAGATTTTTTTTATTTAAATTGGATTTTTTTTGATAAAATGCTTTTTGAGGGGGAAAAAACTTATCTAAAGATAGTTTTAATTAAGATCCATTATAGCTCAAAGATATCTCAACATGGAGTAAGGATTATAAATTCTAATTCTATAGTATGAAAAACTACATTCATGTAATGTTTAAGAAAAGTTTTGTAAACGAGTTCCAATAGTTCATGGATTAGGGACCTAATTTTATGGGGTTCCAGGAGCTTCTGTATAGATTATTTAGGTTAATCTTTCAATCTACCCAATGGGACTCAGTGCTCAGTCTAGAAGATGCCATCAGAGATGCTTAGCTTTGCAGTCCTCAAACTGTGGATTTGTGTCTCCAGAGATAACATGCTTGTTAACAGCAAAAATGTTTTTAAATAAATAATATATAGAGGTGAGAAATAACAGACCTCAACCCTATTGTCCCTTTGTGTACACAGAGTCAATCCCTTACCTCTCTCTAAAAGGGCAAAGTTTCAAAAAGTTCAATGAATAGAAGATCGTTGGGGGTGGAATAGATCTGGACAAGGAGAAGAAGTCTGGAGATAAATGTGAGAAGGGATGGACAGGCAGCAGAAACAAAAGTGAAACTGTTTGAGCAGCATATTCCAGAAGTCTTGAGGTCTTTCTGAGTGTAGACTTTCATTGATTTGAGGTCTACCATACCATTCTCTCACTAGAAGGGAAAACCTATAATGGCAGCAGGCTGTAAAAGAGACAGAGTCTGGGACTATTTTAATGAAGTTCCTCTACCTGTGGATAAGACAGGCATGCGTGCAAAATGCAAACAGTGCAACAAAGAAATGCAAGGCCCGGTTGCCCAAATGAAACAACATCATGAGAAGTGTTCCGTCTCAGGAGGAAGCTGCGTTGAATATGATGAAAGGAACATGTCTAAACATGCAGGATCTTCAAGTTGGTAAACTTTTTTATTTAATACTACTTTCTTAAGGACTCCTGTCTTCCTTCTGGACTATTCTTGAATTCTCATGTTTGAACAAAAAATATAGTTGTTACTCTATGGTACTATCATTTTAGATGCAGTTGTGATAAAAAATAAATAGCTCAAATAGGCAGTTCTTCCTTTTACAATTTCACCTTTAAAGTAGTCCTGAATGTCAATGAATGCAATAAGTAATACTAAATGAGCAGTATGGTAATAATAATTAAATAACTGCATTGACTTATTTTGTTTAGGAGAATCCATCCTCAACATACAAGATTCTGAAGACTATCCACCTTCAAGATCACCATCACTTTCTATAGTTTCAGAGTTATCTGCCAATGATAGTGTTTCAGTCACA
>NW_020664382.1:4794549-4861985 GCF_002925995.2 Terrapene triunguis
CATCTGATGCACCTCCTAGCCAAAGACTTCAGTGTTCCAGAAAGAAAAGCTAATGTTGTTGAAATTGCAAAATACTTCTGTAACAACCACTTCGCAACAGCTGCTCTGAAAAAAGTGGGAGGAACCAAGCTAACTCTCCCACAAGATGTGTGATGGAATTCAGTAGTCGACCGTTTTCAGCGCTATATCGAGAACTGGCCTAATCTGATAACAGTTTGTGAACAAGATCATGAAAAAATAGATGGCACTGTCAAAGCCAAAGTTCTCAACATTGGGCTTAAGAGAAATGTTGAACACATGCTGAGTACTCTGAAGCTTATGTCTCTAGTCTTCAACAAAATGCAGGGAAAGAGCTGTTTTATTGCAGACGTTGAAATTCGGAAGGAACTGAGTGAGATCTTAAAAAGAGAAATATGCAATGACAGAGTTAAATTACAAGCATTAAAAAAAATAAATGGGACAAGCACTATCTCCAGCTCATTTTCTTGCAAATATTCTCACTACTCGGTACCAGGGTGAAACCTTAACTGCCGAAGAATAGGAGTTGGCTATGATATGGACACCCAGCAATCATTCCTCCATAATGCCAACTATAATAAACTTCAGAACTAAGGGTGAACCATTCAAGAAATATATGTTTGCTGATGATGTTTTAAAGAAAGTCACACCAGTGAACTAGCGGACGTCACGTAAGCACTTGGATTCAGAGACTGTTTGTTGAAGTGCTAATCTCACTTTTAACAGCAGTAGCTTCTTCTGTCGGTGTAGAAAGAATATTTTCTTCCTTTGGACTAATTCATTCCAAATTGAGAAATCGTTTGGCACCTGAAAAAGCAGGAAAGCTTGTTTTTCTTTTCCAGATTATGAACAAACAGGAAAATGAAGGTGAAGATGACTGAGTTAGCTGCAGAAGCCAATATTTTAAGTTTCTCATGTTGACCTGGCTGACATAGTCAATTTAATTTTTGTTGTTTAAAAAAAAATATTTAATTTAACTGTTTTAGTTAAAACAGAGGCAAGGGTCACAGCCTACTGAGCCATTTTCATCATAAGCCAGCAAGGGAGGTGAGCAGAAGCTACCCTCCCTTGCACAGTCTCTGTTGTCTCCCAGTCTCAGTGATTAATCAGGTGGCAAAGGGGGAAGCCCGGGCCCGCCTTCTACACCGGGCTCCAGCCCAGGGACCCTAATAGTATCAGCTATGGTAGCTGACTTTTTAGAAACAGGACACGTACAATTCCCTGGGCCACTTCCCCACAGGAGTCCCCACTTCCTCAAGATCCACTTCACCCTTACCTCAGGGCCTCCTTCCTTGTGCCTGATATGATTTTACTGATCAGTCTCTCCAACAGCACAGCTTTCCCCTACAGCTCCTGACACACGCACCCACCTGACTAACTGGGAGGCTTTTAACTAGTTTCAGCCAGCCAGATTGGCTTCAGGTGTCCCAATCAACCTAGCTGTCCTCCCTGCCTTCTGGAAAGATCATAATTGGCACCAGGTGTCTTAATTGACCTGGAGCAGCTGCTATTTTCTTATCCTGGTAACAGGGATTTGTTTAGCCTGTGGCTAATATATCTGTCTCCCATTACTTTACTATAGCCATCTGGCCTTGCCCCGTCACAATATATACACGCACACACGCGCGCGCGCACACACACACACACACACACACACTCTTACACTTTTATTTTCAAAGTATTATACTTCATGTATCTTGACATCTGTATGTTCTCATGTTTCTGATCTACAATCGAAGCAGTTTGTACTCCAGAAATTGTTGAAATTCCTTTACTCATATCTGTGATTTCCTGGAAATGATAGTTTATAAGTTTTAGAGCTGTGCCAATTCTTTACAACAAATCTTAAACTTACCCTAGATTTAAGATTCACCGCTTCTTTAAACCTCAGCCCATGGTCACAAGAATTTCAGAAACATGGGCAGAGACTCATGTTTAGCTTTATGTGGCCCACTCTGTACTGACCTATCTCCATCTGTTCCCCCTTTCCACAAATGAGCCCATCGATCCTCATCTCCCTTTCCACTAGAAATTTTATGGGTAAGGAATAAAGCCATAGGCTTTTTTCTGCATTGCCCTGCTTCAATAATCATTTAGTGTTCCCCCTCCCACTTTTTAATAGGGCATTGTATACCTGCTCCCTGCCGCCCAAAGCAAGTTACTCAGAGCAGCCTGTTTGCTGCTTCTCCTGCACTACTGTGGGAGAAGGGGAGAAGAGAAATAGGTACATCCTGTCCACCATAAGATTCTTTCAGAGATATGAAACTGAGATCTTTACCAAGAGACTTGATTTGAAGGAAGAGGAGCAGGGGTGAAAACAGCCATTCTGCCACCCCTTTCAGGGTGGCTGAAAGATAAGGTAGACGCAGAGGAGCCTCCTGGACCCAGTGCTATAGCAAGAGGGTTTTCAGGCAGAGGAGGGACCTTAATGTAAGGAAGGGAACTAAAAAGCTTGTTTGAAGGAAAGGCATTGAAGGGATTATGTGGGACTACGTACAAAACAACTATGCAACTCTTTAAGGTTAAATTTACTAACCTGTGAACTGAACCTCACAAGTTCAGTATGAAAACTTGACATGAATTGAAGCCTGCAGGCTTAGCTCTGCTCTAATAAATATCTCATCTACATTACAAGTAACTGTGTCATGGGACCCAGTTACAACACAATTTCAGTTTGTGATACAAATAGAACATTAGCCATATTATAACCAGGTCAGGAGACAATCACATTGTAAACGTGTCTGGAACATGGTTATATTTGTAGTGTAAAGGAGCCATAGTCCCCAATCAACTTGTTTCATCTAGAATCTAAATATTGCAGCCTAACTAACATTACTAGAACTGTTACTAGATCTCAGTTGTATATTCTAAAAATGTAATATACTAAGAAATATACAAATCTCGCAAACACGAGATCCTGAAACGCTAGCATGAAACTTGCTCACAAACATTCTCCACCCCGCAAAAAAACTTTGTATTAAAACAGGAGTTTATCCTGAAAGAGGGAGCAAAGAGAAGATCTAGACCAGCCTAAGAGATCTCAATAAAAACACAGGTAAGGAGAATTTCCTTCTCTTCCATCTATGCCAATACATTTCGGACCTCCCAAATCAGTGTAGTGCCAAACTGTAAGAAGGTTGCCTGCAACACAGTTACTGAATAACATATACCAGTTGGTAACTGAACATAAATCTGTGGTGTTCAGAGCAAATAAATACCGTAGAATATGTAACCCAGGGAGCTTGGCATATATATATATCTCCAATAACAATGAATACACCTTCTCAGCCCATGACAGTTAACTTTCCAGTGCAATGGACTTTGTCTGCAGAGAGTCAAGCTTTCAGACTTGACACTTTATCCACTTGGAAAGAATTGATTTGGATGATGCACAACTTCACCAACAGAACCTCTCTTTATTTTCCTTCTAGGGCGGAATAAACAGAGGATAAACAGATGTCCCACAAGTCTCAATTTTTTGGCCATTCAAGAGATTTGCAGCATTCTCTTAAGAGTGAGAGGGGCCTCTTGAACTTCTTGAAGCATCTGTTGAACTTCTTGGGAAGTCGAAATCAGCAACATGCCACACCCCAACTGACCAGACCAAGAGAATTTGGATTCAGATGAAAAACTGGATCCTGGCCTTGAGACAGGAGATCCAGAGTACAGGTAGGTGAGATGGAGAGATATCATCTATAGGTGTGGGACTTGCCCCTGCAATTGCATGCTAATGTCCGGGTATGTGAGAGCGTGTTTGAGGCCATATTGACAGGTTCATGAAGTCTGAGAACCAAAACTATCTGGGCCACTCCAGGGCTAGGATCATCATTTGAACTGTGTCTTCTGTGATCTTCTTGAGGACTCTGGGTATCAGGGGAATTGGAGGGTAGGTATACATGAGTCCCAGTGCCCATGGAATCAGAAAGGCAGAGAGCTGGGACTGGCTCCCCCTCTGGAGCATTTGACATTCTGGTTGGATGCAAACAGCTCTAAAGTCAGGCACTCCCATCTGCAAAAGAGATCTTGCATACTGGGGTTCATTAATGACCATACACGATTGTACTGCCAATCTACCAGGGGCCAACAAGTGCAGGGTGTCAAGAAGTTACTGCAAGAGACCCAGGGGGGTTTCGCCCAGGGCCACTTGCAGGTTTAAACTAGTGTAAATGGTGGATTCTCTGTAACTTGAAGTCTTACAAGTATGATCTGAGGACTTCAGTAACTGAGCCAAAGGTTATAGGTCTATTACAGGAATGGGCTGGTGAGGTTTTGTAGCCTGCAATGTCCAGATGGTCAAACTAAATGATCCTGATGGTCCCTTCTGGCCTTGCAGTCTATGAGAAGAAGTCACACAATCTCAACTGGGGTTTCCAGAGTGTCAGCCATCCTCCTGAGAAGTTCCTCAAAGATCCAGTAATCTACAGGCTGGTTTAGAACCACCATGGTCACTGCCTCATTAGGTGAAGAGGATGAGATCGCTGTTGGGACAGGTTGGCCTTCAGTTTCGTGAAAGTCCTTCTACTCGCTCTCTGCATCAGGTACATGAGGTGCCAGTGAGTGTGGTGACCATCTTGAGGTCTACGAGGGCAGGGTGACCTTGCTCTAGTTGTCTGAGAGGCAGTGGGAACCCATTCCCCACCTTGGGGCCCAGAAGGGGCCTGACTGCATGGGATTCTGGAAAACCGAGGTTCAGACCATGACAGGTACCATGCAGGGTATTGCTCATGGTTGTTCCCACAGGAGGGCTTACAGGGACAGTCTCTGAATGCCCTTTCAGACAGTCTAGAGTTGTATGGGTCTAGGGCCTAAGGCAGACGTATCACACTGGTCCTCCTAGGCAGAGGAGAAAGAATATACCATCCTCCATGGGTGGTGTAGATCTCTCGAGAATTTGAAAGTAACCAGCAGCTCCTGTGCTGGAAGTGCTGATACTAGCATAGAAAGTTTCTTAGCAGAGGACAACAATGGAGGGGCAGGTTGGTCCTATACTAAATCTACTAGTAACATGAACCACATTGGTACCACAAAGAGGCTCCGGGGCAAAGACTCAGGAAGAATGGTCGGTACCACAGAGCGGAAGTCAGTGCCAAGGTTTTCAGTATTGAAGGCAAACTAATCAGTCAGATCACACTTTTCTGGTGCCAGGGCTTACAGTGTTGGTGCCAGGAGGTCCAAAGAGCACTTCTATACTCTTGGTTTCAGTGCAGAGTGTGTCTGTGCTGACTGTTTCAGCGTCAAGCACTTTGATCCTCAGTCGCCAGTACCAAATATACTGACAGGTTCTGGAACATATGCAGAGGCTGGTCAATGGCTGCTTGGTGCTGAGGCATCAGTAGGACCTGATCTGGGCCTCAAACTGCCTCCTAGGCTGGATCTGCTCAGATCCAGAGAGGGAGGATCTCCTTCTCTAGTCACCGCAAGAGTGATGCTCCTTCCATCCTCTCTCATCAAAGGGTTGGGCTGAAGAGATGAAGGAGGTACTGACCAACTCTGTAGCACTGAAATGGAACTTCCTCAACCTCAAATGGGGTCTGGAACCCACAGTAGACAGATGGCTTAACTGGGGAGCTCTGAGAGATGGTCTGGTAAAAACAGTCTTCTTGCCTTCCAGTGCCAAGAAAGCCCTCACTGAACTTCTGAGGAGGAAAAGCTTGAGTGAAGACACCCTGGACTCCGGCTTCTTTCCAAAAAGCAGCTATAGAGCACTTTCATGATATGTGCACTTGCCCCAGACAAAAGAGGCACTTGGAGTCTCCATCATTGATGGGGATCTTTCCACTGAAAGAGGGGAAGACCTTTAATCCAGGGGATTTGTCTCCACCATGGACAGGCAGGTCCTGGTTTCGAAGGCAGCACATGGACTCGAAGACCCTAAAATCAATTTTTTAAAGTCAATGGACTAAAAGAATAAAACTATCTATCTTGAAAGAAAAAGTGTACAGCATACAGAGATGCAGACACTATAGATGTTCTGTATCATAGCCATGAGCAGTAAGAAAGAACTGGAGAGTGATTGCTGCCGCACTGCTCTTTTACCCTCAGCTTCAGGGTGACCAGAGGGCTCGTAGGTGCAGCATGGCCCCAGAAGAAACTGTTATTCAAAAGACTCTGATCTCATTCAGATGTGTACAAGAAGCGGAATATTTGTGGACAATCATTCAAAGAACAGATGATTTACAAAAATTGAAGCAGCAATATTAGATCTTGCTGTTCATAATATAGCACAACAGTTACCCTCTTTTAAAACAGGTGCAGTGTATAAACATTTATATATTACATTTAATAAAATTAGCAGGTAAAATACTATGTAAGAAACAATCACCCATAGATGGCACAGTCCAACCCTACTTACTGTCATTTTTTTTTTTTACTATAACATAAAACCAACACCCAAATATTTTACAAATCTGTAATTCCAGCTCTGAATTCTTTATTTCCCAAAATGTTTGTGTTCAAACTGTCTCCAAATAATTTTAATAAGCAATCTAACTGACAAAAAAAAAACCCCACACCTCTGTAGAACATCAACATTGTAATACAATGTCAGAAGGAGCACTACTTTGGCTTTGTTCCCCTTCCAGCGAGCAGTGTTTTACAATTGTAGACTGAAGTAAGATATAGTATTATTACACTTTCTATCAACTTCAGAATTAGAAGTTTTAAAATGTAACATGCAGCGGCTCAGAATCTTCCAGTCCTCAACATTTCAAACATCTATCATTCCACAGCTCATCTCATGATGCACTCAAAATAACTTCATTCTGAATACAGGATGATCAACACACATAAAAATATGTAATTTATCCACTTTGATCTCTGTCCTAACCATATAGGTGGCTCTGAGATTAAGGAGTTAATACTTGATAAATTCTGTTGCACAGTAACAAAAACAAAAAAACCCATGACACATATTTCCTTATTAAACATGGCCACAGATTTCGATCCACACACATAAGTATTTGAATTTGCCCAAACATGATAACTATCCCATCTCCATGCTGTCCCCATTAGCATGGTATGATCTCCCAAACATGCTTATTCACCAAGGTGCTTGTGGTAGCCTTAAAACAGGAGTGGATTCTCAATACTGTTTTTGGATATCCTTATGAGAGCACTTAGGCCGGGGTATACCACAAAATATTGTTGGCATAGTTATGTCACTTAAGAATGTGAGAATGTAAAACTAATTGCAACCAAGCAGTTACATTCCTGCTCCAATCCAATCCAAGGAATCTACTTTGCGTCATTTGTTTTTTTTTTTCCATTATGTATCCCATTTTATGGGATTTGAAGCTTGGCCATAGTAATGCCCTTCGGGTTGAAACAAAATATACAAGTTTTGAGAGATCCACATAGCCAAAAAAGCGTATGATTCCTGGAAAGGATTTGAAATGATTTTTTTTTTTTTAATTACACTGATTTTAGAACTTCCAATTTAAAAAAAAAAGCACAAAAACAAAGCATCAGCTTGAAGAATGGCTGTATATTGTAAACAGTTGAGGGCTACATCAACTCTTGTGAAACCCTTACAAAATCTAGGTCCAATGGTGATTAAAGATGAAGTAGTGTTAACTATTTCCTTGCTTAAAATAGTTTGTCAGATGCATACTTTTGTTTTGTTTTTTACATAGTGATCAAAAATAATACATTATTTTAACATTAAAATTTATATACAAATAATTACACAACAGGAAATCTGTAACTGGGAAAGGTATGAAAGGAGGAATATTAACAGAGACAAGGGGACTTAAAATAAAGCAATATGCTTTCCCAGCACTTTGACTGCCTGGCCATCTATTTAGAGAAAACTGGAAAAGAATCTACATTCAGGAAAACGGTTTTTCTACTGGACATTTCAAACTATAATTTCTAGACAGTAATCTCCAAAAGATCAAAGGTGCTTCAATGATTTCTACTCCTTTTGTAAATATGTTTTATGAAGGTTGTAATGATGCAGTTTTGGGGGATAGGAAAAAAATCCAAAGAAAGAATAGAACATCAGAATAACAATATAGATCTTTCTTTCTACAGGAATTTCAAAACTAGAATCACCTGTATGCATCGTCTTCTTTCAAGTCTCATATCATCCTGTGGGGGTGGGTGGCAGGGGAGAGTCCAGCAGCAAAACACAACACTGTAAAATGAAGAAAATAGATTAGAACAAGAGGCAAAAATACAAGATGCAATTACCCTGATAATCCATTTCTAATAAAGGATCTAAGACTTTAAAATCTTTGGGGACAGAACAGTCTTTTTGCTATGTGTGTGTACAACGGGACCCTAGTCACTGGTCATGGCCTCTAGGTGCTAGTGCAGGACAAACACACTTCAAAGAAATCGTATATTTACATGGAAGGAAGAAGTGCCTAGCTGTTACTGTATAAAATACTAGAAATCAGGAGACCTGGGTTCTATTCCCAACTGTAAGTGACAAATCAGACAGTGCCCAACTTTCAGAGATGCTGCTCACCGTCCATTTCCCACCTCTAATTCAGCACCACTGAATAATCAGATCCTTAGCTAATCTGTGCCTCAGTGGGAATACTTACCCTCCTTGGCAACACTCTTAGATATCTTTGGATGTTAAGTATTATATAAGCCTACAATAATATTGTAAAACTAATAATGTTGAAATTCTGTATGACTTTACTGAATCACCACTACAGAAAGCTCACAGACACACCTAGCATAAGGAGGGATCGATCTCATATAGTCCAGCTTTTCTGCTTGATCTTGCATGATAAATGATCTAATTCAGCATCATTTCTAAATATTAATATATTGTCAGAACCAAAGAATTATGACTTCACAACAAGATTAAGCAGAAAGAAAAGGTGAGCTGTTAGGAAGAAAGCTGTTACTGCAACAAAAATAAAGAGCGGAAAGAATCTACAAAGAACCAGAAATTTTTTTTGTAAGAATGGCTGATTTTCAAAATATGCTCCAATATATGTGGCCTTTACTTAAATACAAGTTTACTATGCAACTTATGCAAAATATCAAAATACTTAAGAAGTCAGTATTTTAGATGACATTCTTTTGAATTATTAAACAGGTTAATTGTTTTGATATGCAAAAATCTGTGTTATTCAGATTCGGTGCAAGCAAGTTTACCTATATTCTACGTTGCATCCTCTGAGAACACCAAGTCAGTATTCAAGCACTTCCTCAGATACAAATTTTGAAAATTAATAACTAATCATTTTCTTATTAAGAAAACTAAGCCTACTGAACTTTGTCTCGTCATAACTTATGCCACTACCACTTGTTCAGTTTTCAAGCATGAAACTATGTTTTTAGTCTCTTTATAAACTCTCTTGGTGTACAAGTGGAAACATATTCATGCATTTCCTACATATAAAGTCCACTTTTCAGCACTTCTTACAGCAAAAGTTTTGTGTAACTTGAACTCATTCAGAGGAATTCAACAAAATGGCAAATTCAGCTTACGGTTGCGCCCAAGTTCTTAACGCAGAGAAAAAGTGGGACAGTGAGAGGTATTGAAAAGTGTAGAGGCTGTGTGAGAGCTGCATACTACAATAATGACAAAAGAGAAACTTGTGTTGTTCTGAAGGATAGAGCTGGGTGGCAAACTGGTGCAAGTCTGACACTGAATAGTTTCTTTTCATAAAGACTAGCGAGGATGAGACACGCAAATAGACTTGTATGCAATGTTCACCACCATGGAACATGAAAATGAAAACCCATCAATGGGCCCTAAACTAGTGCCATTCACCAAAGAAAGAAATTTTGAGGTCCTCATTGATAGCTGAGTGAATATACTTGCCCCGTATAAAGTAAAAATTATATAAAGCTAATGGGCACTTGTATGAATTAAAGGAAGAGAAAATATGATATACCGAATAATGGTACTCCATGATCTGAAGTATTGTGCCCAACTCTGACTGCTACACCACAAGAGAGCATGGTCTTATGGGTAATGGGACTGGGAATCAAAAAAGTTCAAAGTCATACTGATCAATCTCTCTTTATTTACTCTGTCCCATAATGCAAGAAAAAGTAATAACTTTATAAAATTACCACATCCAGTAAAATTTAGGAGTTCTCAATCTGCATCTTAGAGAACTGTTCCAAGTTTTACATAACCAATTCTGTCACAGTGGTGAACAGATTGTTCATATACTAGTAGTTATGTTTTCCATTAATTGCAAACTATTCCAGTACAGAACGAAAGAACGAACATCCCTCTCTTAATCCTGCATGGCTGCATATCTTTTTGTGAAGTGTCTGGCAAAATTCAGTCATGATCAAATTTGAAAAAGACACCACATTGGAAGAGTATCTCTCACACATTAAAATTCTAAAGCAATCCAGCGAGATTAGAGTAGACTGGAGCTGCAGGCAATAACGGGAGAGTCACTAATAACAAATAGAAAGTTATAAGAAAAGGAAATCAACAGTTATAAAGTGGGTGGATGTAACCAAGCAGCCACAACAATTGCAGTCCAGCATATTTGTTTTAATATTGTCTCCTTAACACTGTTCTAAACTTTTTCAAGTTACCAAACACTAATATCAGAAAGGTATGGGAATAGGATCAGGAGTATCAAAGAACTGTCTATGATAGGGGTAGGCAACCTATGGCACACGTGCTGAAGGCGGCACGCGAGCTGATTTTCAGTGGCACTCACACTGCCCGGGTCCTGGGCACTGGTCTGGGGGGCTCTGCATTTTAATTTAATTTTAAATGAAGCTTCTTAAACATTTTAAAAACCTTATTTACTTTACATACAACAATAGTTTAGTTATATATTATAGACTTATAGAAAGAGACCTTCTAAAAACGTTAAAATGTATTACTGGCACGCAAAACCTTAAATTAGAGTGAATAAATGAAGACTCGGCACACCACCTCTGAAAGGTTGCCGACCCCTGGTCTATGACTTTCAATAACGCACATTTAACCTGTGAAATTCAAAGCCACAGAGGGTCAAAATAAAATTTAAAAAAATCGTGCTAGTTTTAAGAAGGGGCCAGATAGTTTTGTGACCAACAGTAGATATGTTTTTGCATAATTTAAAACAGAGGCACATGGACTCATGAGTCAGAGAATACATTGATCACCACAAGAGTCAAGAAGGAATCTCCCTCATCACACTCTTTGTTAGGTCATTAAGAGAGTAAAACTAACTTCCTCCTCAAGAGAAGTACCACTCACAGATTTCATGGAGTAGTGTCTGATCCAGTATGACCTACTTTACTGAATTAGAAGGGAGAGGAATTGAAAATAGGAAATGAAGCTATTGTGGAAGAACAGAAAGAAACAAGGGATAGTTAGGAAAGAGATAGGAAGTGGGGCAGGGACAAAGGATTGAGCATGACACTACAAGCAAAAAGAGTTAATTTAAGAAGCTTCATTTGATCTGAAACCAAGACAAGAGTGGTCAACATAGATCAGATGCAAGTCTTCATCAATCCTCTAATATTAACACAGTTAAAACTTTTATTCAGGCTCTTATCTCCCAGCTTAATTACAGTTGCTGCTTCCTCTGCAGAGCCGAGTGAATAATAGATTTTTTTGTTTTGGTGACCAAAGGGAAAAAATCTGGGGGGAAAAAATCAGTTTAAAATGAATATGCTTTTTAAAAAATTCTCTCACCAAGTTAAAAACCAAAACAACAACAACAAAAGTTTAGAAAGTGTTGAGTTGAAACAAAAAGTCGATTCAACATAAAAAGCCAAAACTATCCAATTCACAAATGCTGAAACTTTTCATTTCAACAATTCCCCAAAACAAATAAATACTCAAGTTTTGGTTTTATTGGGGGTTTGTTTTGTTTTGTTTTTTTGACCAAAACTATTTGCCAAATTCAACCTGAATTTGAATAGCTTCAATGTCACCCCCCACCCCAAAATGCTTTTTTCAGCAAATTTACAATTCACCTAAAAAATGTCACCACCCTCTATTTTAATCTCCCCAACACACACATTGCTCCTCTACGATCTATTCAAAATATAACTGACAGGTTCAATGTCCTTACCAGTCACTCTGATAGCATCACTCTCTACTCTAAATCCCTCTACTACTCCCCTCTCCACCACAGTAAACTCAATTTGGGGCTCATTTTTCCTACAAAATATTTACTCAATGTACTTACATACTGATGAACACAATTCATCCTAGGATATACTATAATAAGATTGGGGTCAACATCATGTTACCCAACTATTCTTCACAACAACATGCAAAAAATGGTAATGTTCTGTAATGTAGACCCATCTATACTGTCCCTCCTCACCCAACCAGCCTTCATTTGCCTATTTGTCAGCATCTCTCACAATGATTTCTTCCACATTGCTCCTTAACACCATTCATAAAAAAAACCCAACTCTCTCCTTCTTTGAAACCTTTCTCAGAATATGTTTCTGCTGTGACCTCTATAAGAAATCAGCTAACCAACAACAGGTGGATTGTGCACGAGTCAGGATGACCAATTTTAAATTTTTTTTAGAAGTAAAATGATTTAGAACCATTAAATTGTGCAATGCTATGATGTCACTTTAATTACCTGTAGTCTTCATCCCTCCACACATTTCCTTTTTTGTATGTCAAATTCACTTACTGCATTGTGTCTCAAATTAAACTGAGCTTCTGGGATACGGACCATCTCTTACTACATATGAGCACAATGGCATACCCATCTTGACTGAGGCCTCTAGACACTAATAGAATAATAATTTTAAAAGTCCACATTTCATCATTTTAAATCTGGAGGTGTATGGGATAACTAAAACTTGATACTTTAGAATTTAAACTTGTGTTTTACTTTAACGGTTTAAAAAAAGAAATTTAGAGCATCTAGTGTTTAAAGTACTACATTTTACTACTGGATCGGACAAAAGACAGGAAGCAAGCAACAGAGTTCATGAACTATAATTAGCACCATAGAAAACATTTTCACCACAGCTTCACTGATGCTCTATAACAATCAAAGCTTTCCTCAGAGAACAAATTTAAATAAAAGTTTTAAAAGGATCAACTCTCTTTGTCATACACAAAACTTTGCATCAGCAAACAGGGCTACATGGATTTTTTTTATTATAATTTTTTACTTATTACAGATTAACTTTGTTTGCTCAATACTGTTGCACAAGACTCAATGGAAGCTTTCATAAATGATTGAAAGACTGTCTAGCTCAGGGGTAGGCAACCTATGGCACGGGTGCCAAAGACGGCACGCGAGCTGATTTTCAGTGGCACTCATACTGCCCGGGTCCTGACCACCGGTCCAGGGGGCTCTGCATCTTAATTTAATTTTAAATGAAGCTTCTTAAACATTTTAAAAACCTTATTTACTTTACATACAACAATAGTTTAGTTATATATTAAAGACTTGTACAAAGAGACCTTCTAAAAACGTTAAAATGTATTACTGGCAAGCGAACCCTTAAATGAGAGTGAATAAATGAAGACTCGGCACACCACTTCTGAAAGGTTGCCGACCCCTGGTCTAGCTTAACAGCAGTTAAGGTTCTGGAAGGACCTCTATTCTCTATAGAAAGACTATTTTGTAACTTCTAATAGCAATTCTCCTGTAGCATACACCAAATCCCTATATTCCTCCTTACAGATATAGGGCACAGCAGTCAAAAACGTGCAACATTTAGATCAATAGTCCTTGATACATTGATACCAATGGGTCTACGTTTAACATGTAAATCTGAACTTGAGAAGCATACATTCTTAAAATCCTATGCCCTGATGTCCCTAGCCTCTGACTGCCAGAAGCGGGAGTGGACAACAGGGGACGGATCACTCAATGATTGTCTGTTCTGTTTCATTCCCTCTGAAGCCAATGCCAGGAAGACAGGATACTGGGCTAGATGGACTACTAGTCTGAGCCAGTATGGCCATTCTTACCTTCTTAGAGTAGAATCATCCAAGACTACATAACAGCAAAATCAAACCACCTAACAAACATGCAATTGACCAGATATTGGTGTAGAACCCAACAGAAAATCACTCTCTTGTGCTCCTTTAATCTATATCTGCAGCAGCCTATTCTTGGAGCTATATTGACAATGATAACAACAAGGAGTCTGGTGGCACCTTAAAGACTAACAGATTTATTTGGGCATAAGCTTTCGTGGGTAAAAACCTCATCCGAAGAAGTGAGGTTTTTACCCACGAAAGCTTATGCCCAAATAAATCTGTTAGTCTTTAAGGTGCCACCAGACTCTTTGTTGTTTTTGTAGATACAGACTAACACGGCTACCCCCTGATAATTGAGAATGATGTTGGTTCATACAGACATATTATAGGGAAACAATCTGCCAAATTTAAAAAGATAACATACGTAAATATATAGTATTTTAAATGGAAAACAAAATGTAAGTAAAATGCCAAGGACTACTAATGTGTCAAAATATCAATAGTAAGGACCCAATCTTACAAGTTCTATCTACCCTTACTTTCTAGGACAGGATCCTGAATACATACTACTGAGGAAATTCAAAATTATGGTTCTTACAAGCAACTGTAACTACCCTGAACATACATTTTTGGTATTACAGTATAAAAATCTTAACTTTTATTGTTCAATACATACATGTAAGTTACGATAATACACAGTAATACAAGATACATGTGTGAAAAGTGGCCAAGTTATAATTGCTGTGGGAGCCATATGGTGAATGAATTTGATTCTCGTGCATTTAAAAAAGTACATTTGTATATTTTACTTCTTTCAAGGGTGCTGGGTGCAATGGCATAGGTTCTCATATATTTTTACGTATAAATGGAACTAAAAAGATAAAATAAAACCTCAACCATAAGCATTAGCAGATTTTTGTATTTAAAACCTTTTGAAATTTATTATAAACAAAATATACAAAGTACTGGTTGTTTCCATTCTTAAAGACCTAACAAGAGTGATACTCAACCAATATTTGATCACACAAATACAGAGTAACGTGTTTTATCTAATTTACAAAGCAAAATTTATCCGAACAAACAATATATAATCTAAGGTATACACTGAATCAAACATTCAAATAAAAATATTACATACATTTTATATCAATGTGTAAATCAATATATACAACTCCAGTTTTACACAACCTGCTTGCTTGTATACCTGGTGCACAGTACATTGAACATTTAGTAGAAAATAGCATACTGCTCACATTATTTGACTTTTCAAACAGCTTACTTCTAATCCAAATGTCTTCAAACAAGTCAAAAGGCACTTGTTTTTGAAGGCTAGGTGGTTTGGTATTGTGGAATAAGCACATTAGCTGGATGTTCCAACTAAGGCTAGATCTACACTGGGGGGGAGGTGGTCGATTTAAGATACGCAAATTCGCATAGCTGAATTCGATGTATCCTATTCGACTTACCCCGCTGTGAGGACGGCGGCAAATCAACCGCTGCGGCTCCCCCGTCGACAGCGCTTACTCCTCCTGATGAGGTGGGAGTACACACGTCGATTCGGGGATCGATTTATCCGTCTAGATGAGACGCGACAAATCAATCCCCGAGAGATCGATTTCTACCCGCCGATCCGGGCGGGTAGTGTAGACTAGCCCTAAAACAATCAGCAGTGGATAGGTCATCTCTAGGTTTCAAAATTAACAACCCATGCAACTGAAATATTCTCTTTTTAGGTTATTTTGTACATTTTACAGAGCTGTGCATGGGGTCATTTTAGTGTGAGTCTTTTGCAGAGAAATATTGGGATTAAAATAAGTGAATACAACTAGGTTTCAAATTGGTTGCATCCCTTTCAGATATCTACAGGCTTTGAGTGTTGGCCAGTTCAAGACTGGTCTAATTCACCTTAAACTTGACTGACTCATAGTTAAGGCTGCAAGTTTGTCATGGAGGTCATGGAAGTCACAGATTCCGTGACCTCTGCAGCGGCCGGTGCGGCGAGCCAGAGGGCTGCTGGGCCTCCCCCTCACCCAGCAGCAGCAGGAGTTTGGGTGGGGCTCTCAGTGCTGGGGCATGGGAGGGGGTGAGGGCCCTGGGAGCTTAGCTCGGGGGGGGGGGTACTCCCTGGAAGCGGCGACATCCCTCGGCTCCTGGGGGAGGCACAGCCTGGGGGGCTCTGCGCACAGCTTCCACAGCTCCCAATGGGAACTGCGGAGTCAGGGCTCGGAGAGGAGGCAACACGCAGAGCTGCCTGGCCACGCCTCTACCTAGCAGCGGAGGGATCTTGCCACTTCCAGGGAGGTGCGAAGTCAGCTAGGGAGCCTGCCAGCCCCGCCAACCCCCTCCCGCCCTCCCAACATCAGCGCGGGTCCCAGGCCGCCTCCCTCCCACTCCCCCCCCCCGAGCACCTGCAGGGGGTTCCAGGCCACCCTCCCCAAACACCCACGGCACCCCCAGGCCGCCCCCCTCCCCCAGATTTAGTCACAGGTATTTTTAGTACAAGTCATGGACACGTTACGGGCCATGAATTTTTGTTTACAGCCCGTAACCTGTCCATGACTTCTACTAAAAATACCTGTGACTAAAATGTATCCTTACTCATAGTTCACCCATAACACAAGCTTTCAATTTAGTGTTTATTTTGTATGTTCAAAGCAAATTTTTATATACATTTCTGAGTGAAATTTTTTGTAAATTTATGAATGAGCACCAATAGATCAAACTTGCAAAATTGTTATGAAAATTTACCAGGTCTAACACAAAGTCTACTTCACCATTACCACCACTCTGATGGTGAGAAAACTAAAATTTTAACTCACTGTTCCAAAAGAGATTACTTGCCCTCAGTGAATAAATTTTGTATGACTAGTTTTACATAGAATATCACTTTTGTATTTTAAATTGGACTTCAACTTGAGCTGCAGTTCTGATAATGACAGTATGTGTAGTCAGCCTCTACTGTGCAACACAAACATATCTTTCTTATCCGAGTTCAACCCAGGCAAAGAGAGGACTAATATGATGTGTAGCTATCATAGTAGAAGCTAGAAAGACGCCATCTATGCCTGTTTATTAATTCAGGTGATGCTATTCTGAATCTTTTAAAAAGTCTGTTCTGTAGCCACATATTATCCCTCAAGTCACACAAAATAGTAGTAAATATTTTTAAAATAAATCCCACATTGTCCAGTTAATATGATTCTAACTAGAATTAGCTTTCACTACTTAGTCCCTTGTTATTTTCACCTCAAATACAGGAAACAATACAAAAAACTGTGTAAGGATTAGCAAGCGTTGTTTTTGATAGCTAGTCAAAGGATAGAATAAATTTCTAACTAGGGCTATAGTTCTAGAGATTATTAATAACTATCTCAAGAAGAAAATGAAATCTTTATTAGTAATCTAGTGATTCTAGGTATATGGAATTCCAGCAGAATTTTTTTATGCTCCTATCCTGACAACATATAAAAATGTTAAGTTGGCTTTAGTGACTGGTTGACTAGACAATGTACAATAAAACTGGGGACAGTGGAGTTTTATGTTGTTAAACGAAAGCAATATAGTCAGGTTTATAAGCATGGAGTTAAGATTCTGGTTACAACAGCAAGTCATGCTGCTCTGTTTACATTCCCATCCCCCATGCAGTGGAAGCAAAGAGATGCTTCAGCAGCAGCTGCCCATCCCCCAGCTGTATCAGCTGAAATATTCAAAACTACTGTTTGACTAACGTTGAAATCTTAAACCAACATGCTTGTCTTAGCAATGTTTAATGAGCTTACTGAATATTACAATGACTATTAAAGAGTTATGTTTATGTGATAATTGGAAACATTTCCATCTGAAATTCACATTGGAAACAAGTTATAATTACGTTTATGAAATCTGGATACTTTGCAGTAGGAGTTATTTCTGTGTGGTGGTGAATGAATATATTTTAGCTATTTACGTAGTGGAAGTTGCTCAAACTACTTCATAAATGATCTGGAGAAAGGGGTAAAAAGTGAGGTGGCAAAGTTTGCAGATGATACTAAACTGCTCAAGATAGTTAAGACCAAAGCAGACTGTGAAGAACTTCAAAAGGATCTCACAAAACTAAGTGATTGGGCAACAAAATGGCAAATGAAATTTAATGTGGATAAATGTAAAGTAATGCACATTGGGAAAAATAACCCCAACTATACATACAATATGATGAGGGCTAATTTAGCTACAACTAATCAGGAAAAGTTTTTGGAGTCATCATGGATAGTTTTCTGAAGACGTCTACGCAGTATGCAGCGGCAGTCAAAAAAGCAAACAGGATGTTAGGAATCATTAAAAAGGGGATAGAGAGTAAGACAGAGAATATCTTATTGCCCTTAAATAAATCAAAGGTACGCTCACATCTTGAATACTGCGTACAGATGTGGTCTCCTCATCTCAAAAAAGATATGCTGGCATTAGAAAAGGTTCAGAGAAGGGCAACTAAAATGATTAGGGGTTTGAAACGGGTCCCATATGAGGAGAGATTAAAGAGGCTAGGACTTTTCAGCTTGGAAAAGAGGAGACTAAGGGGGGATATGACAGAGATATATAAAATCATGAGTGACATCGAGAAACTGAATAAGGAAAAGTTATTTACTTGTTCCCATAATACAAGAACTAGGGGCCACCAAATGAAATTAATGGGCAGCAGGTTTAAAACAAATAAAAGGAAGTTCTTCTTCACACAGCGCACAGTCAACTTGTGGAAGTCCTTGCTTGAGGAGGTTGTGAAGGCTAGGACTATAACAGGGTTTAAAAGAGAACTGGATAAATTCATGGAGGTGAAGTCCATAAATGGCTATTAGCCAGGATGGGTAAGGAATGGTGTCCCTAGCCTCTGTTTGTCAGAGGGTGGTGATAGATGACAGGAGAGAGATCACTCAATCATTACCTGTTAGGTTCACTTCCTCTGGGGCACCTGGCATTGGCCACTGTCGGTAGACAGGATACTTGGGCTGGATGGACCTTTGGTCTGACGCAGTATGGCCATTCTTATGTTATATATTGAAAAAACAATTCTGGATTGGTCTTTTTCTGGTTAACGTGTACTTCCTACATGATTTCTTTAGAAGATGGTATTTGATATACAAGTTTGTGTGTAATTGTACTAACAGTATATTTAGTTTCTGTGTTTCATGTATTAAAATGTATAGTGTGATAGCACACAAGTAATCTTGCATTACCACAGAGAACATTTAAGAGAATACTGTAAATCAGTTCATCCCATTCTAGGTAGGGCTCCACATATTGTGCGCTTCTACAGCTGTGCTGTGAAATTTGCTGAAGAATCCATCTCTTGCTGTAGATTTGATCTCCAGAATTGAAGATTTCATATAGAAAAACAGACCATTATAAACTAAGAAATGAAAAATGATTTAAAACTGATATAAAAAAATCCCTATGTAATAAGATGCACAGCTGTCATCATATCATGTGTCTAAAAAAACAATAAGACTTTTTCCCCATTCCATCATTGACCCAAAGGATCTTCCCGGAGTTTTGTTTTAAAAGAACTTCTTGACCTTAAATGGAGTAATGAGCAAGTTTCATATAAATTCCTCCAACCATAGTTAGAGCCATAAAGCTCTTCTATCAGTGAAGCCTGTGATGAGTAAGAAGACCACCAGAGTGATTGCATTCAAGGAGGCATCACACAGAAAATATGTCATGAAGTGGAGTTTGACACTGATTTTCTTCATTTGTTTGACAGGAACCGACCAACCCTCTATTACAAGAGATGACTGTTTGAGCAACAAGATACATCAACAGGAGAGAGGGAATCTATTGATGAAAGGGAATTCCCAGGTCTTACAGCAGCATCTGAAGAGTCAAAATCAGTACATTACCTTGGAAAGGGCTGAGGAGACACTGTCTTTCTTCCCATGGATCTCCATGCTATCTTTATGAAATGGGAAGCAACAAAGGGTTTTTTCCCCCAGCACTGAAAGAGTTTCTTCTTAGAGGCCTTCTGATAAAGGTAGCTGTCCTGGGAAAAAGTCAGGACTTTGACTTCCTCAAGAGAAGGCACTGTCCAAAGTCTTTAATCACAAACATCCTGGGGCTCTTGGATTAAGGGATAGGCTTCCCTCATACAGAAAAGATAACGCAGCGTGGTAGATGTGGGGACACAAATATAGTTGTCACGTGGCATGCTAATAAAAAAAATTATGTATGAATACAAATCAACTGTGCATTTTAACTAGATCAAGTAAGTGCCAGGATCCACTTACAGAAACAAAATTTACTTATAACGTAGATGGGGGTCTTAATCTGTGGGGGGGGAGGAGTGATCACTATTTAAAGTCAAAGAAGAAGAACTCCTTCCTTCAGAGACTACACGTATTATCACTATAGCACTTACAGATCCTGTCAGCCTGGGGAGATGAAAATGAGAAACTAATCCTGGGACTTCTAGTAGGTCCCCTATGGCCATGTCCAGTCTAGAAAAATAGGTCGTGTTAAAAAGCTAACATGCTTTCAAAACACTGGTGTAGACAGAGTTTAACACCTTTAAAAACATATTAACTGGTAATGGGCAACTCTAGGCTCCACTACAACCAGCTATCTCATTAGCTAGCATTTTTAAACATGATTTTCCTAGTTTGAATATGGACTACAAAATAATTAAAATGTTCAAATTAAAAAAGTTTAATTCAGTGACTAACAGGATATTTGATCTCTATTGTTTTAATAAATTGTTAACATTTTTAAAATAGTCTGATCACTAAAGACTACAAATGCATTTTCTTCATCATGTAAACCTAGAATTCTGGAACTTTACAACTGGCAGATTCTAGGTCAGGGAGTCTCAAACATTCAATAATGTGGATAACCTTACTTACAACTTATGAGCAAGCAACTTCCCTATGCAATTAGAGCAAATACTTACAGGGAGAAGTAATATTAGAAAAGCATCCTTCAAATTCTGACTGTCTTTAATAAGGTGTTTTATCCTTTTAGGAAAAAAAGGCTTACTGTAAAGCCGGAGGATGCCTGTATAAGCAGACAGAAGTAAAGAGGAGTGAACACCATGTTTCTTGACAGTTTATCATTAGGCCATCACCAAGTGCTTCACGAACCACAGTTTTAACTCCATTCTAGATAGCAATCAAACTATCCTTAATTGTACTTCAAAAAATACACAGACTATATATAGCAATTATTGCTATATCATAGCTTTATGTGCACAAAACTGAAAACAAATCTAATTTGACATACAGCAGCACCACCAACAAAAGGGACTACCCACCACAATAAAGTCTGAATCTTCACTATTCAACTTACCGCTTCAGGAGAAGCTTGAAAGAGGTCTTAATATATGTCCTGAAGGTCAAACTCAGGCTTAGTCTGAGCTGGGTGGGGAGAGACACAGAGACTGAATTCCAGAATAGAAGGGTCACTACTCTGGACACACTATAGCAGTCGTAAATATACTACGCAGGGAGCATCAACTTCAGCATCTTAATAGCTCTCAACTGAGAGCTTAGAAAAATTTTAAAAAACAGTCTACGTTTTTAAGACACATCAGATGCAAAGCATGTCTGCAGTCCAAGCAAAATACTATCTCCCTTTAGTCATATCTATGTGCCTGTACTTAAAACACACACACACACACACCAACATTATTCTTTAATTAGGGCCCTATCAAATACTCAGTCTATTTTAGTCAATTTCACAGCCATAGGATTTTAAAAATCATAAATTTAATGATTTCAGCTAGTTAAATCTGAAATTTCACGGTGTTGTAATTTTAGGGGTCCTGACCCAAAAATGAGTTGTGGGGAGTTGCAAGGTTATAGTAGGGGGGTTGTTATATTCCTAACCTTACTTCTGCACAGCTGCTGGCGGGTGCTGCCTTCAGAGCTGGGTGCCTGGCAAATAACCACCGCCCTCCGGCCGCCCAGCTCTGAAGGCAGCCCAGAAGTAAGGGTGGCAATACTGTGATCCCCCTAAAATAGCCTTGCAAGTCTCCCCCCAACCCCTTTTTGGGTCAGGACCCCCAGTTGGAGAAACGCTGGTCTCCCCCGTGAAATCTGTTTAGTATAGTGTAAAAGTACAAAAAAGACCAAATTTCATAGGGGGAGACCAAATTTCATGGTCCATGATGCATTTTTCCATGGCCATGAATTTAGTAGGGCTCTATCTATAATACCCGATAAGAATTAATAAGCACAAAGACCTGGAATTTGCCAAATTAAGGCAACAAAAATAATTCTTAATATTGCCATATAAATTAGTTTAAGACATATTTGTGGATGGGTGAACACAAAGGGAAAGTGGTATGGGCTAGAAGAACCATTGAAAACCAGGTTGATTTGATTTAAATCACTAGTAAGGACGACTCGATTTAATCATGGATATCTACATAGAAGTGCATTGTTTTTATGCACTTGTTGGTTTTTATAACCTTAATACATATTCTTCACAACTCAGAGATAGATGTAGGTTTCATTTTTAGAAGGTACACACTATACATTTTTAAAGTGATTTATTTTGAAAACTTTACAGATTAGTTTTACAGCTATATCAGAAAATGAATGATTGTTTGGTTATTTCATTTACCAAAGGTAATAGAAGCAGATATTTATGAAATAATTGGGAGGTGAACTATCTCCAATTCAACAGGTTAATCATTAATATTTGGAGGATTTTCTTGCCATGCTGTATTAGGAGGAGAACATCACCAGACAAACATTTAAATTGTTTTATTTAACCAAAACAACAACGTTATGTATTCTGGACTTTTTTCTTCAACAGCAAACATATAATAATTTAACAAAACACGCATATGAATTTTTGAATTTAGTTAAACATTCAAGTTTTTTAAAATCAGGTTTGTTTTTGTTAAAATTGTTTTTCACTAAAACAGTTACATTAAATATATTTTTTTTAAAAACAAAAATTAAATTGACTATGTCAGCCAGGTCAACATGAGAAACTTAAAATATTGGCTTCTGCAGCTAACTCAGTCGTCTTCACCTTCCTTTTCCTGTTTGTTCATAATCTCGAAAAGAAAAACAAGCTTTCCTGCTTTTTCAGGTCCCAAACAATTTCTCAATTTGGAATGAATTAGTCCAAAGGAAGAAAATATTCTTCCTTCACCGGCAGAAGAAGCTACTGCTGTTAAAAGTGAGATGATCACTTCAACAGTCTCTGAATCCAAGTGCTTAAGTGACTTCCACCAGTTCACTGGTGTGACTTTCTTTAAAACATCATCAGCAAACATATATTTCTTGAATGGTTCACCCTTAGCTCTGAAGTTTATTGTAGTTGCCGTTATGGAGGGATGATAGCCGGATGTCCATGTCATAGCCAACTCCTCTTCTTCACCAGTTAAGGTTTGACCCTGGTACCGAGTAGTGAGAATATTTGCAAGAAAATGAGCTGGAGATAGTGCTTGTCCCATTTATTTTTTTTAATGCTTGTAATTTAACTCTGTCATTGCATATTTCTCTTTTTAAGATCTCACTCAGTTCCTTCCGAATTTTAACAGCATCGGCAATAAAACGGCTATTTCCCTGCATTTTGTTCAAGGCTACAGAAATAGGCTTCAGGGTACTCAGCATGTGTTCAACATTTCTCTTAAGCCCAATGTTGAGAACTTTGGCTTTGACAGTGCCATCTATTTTTTCACGATTTTGTTCACAAACTGTCATCAGATTAGGCCAGTACTTGATATAGCGCTGAAAACAGTCGACTACTGAATTCCATCACACATCTTGTGGGAGAGTTAGCTCGGTTCCTCCCACTTTTTTCAGAGCAGCTGTTGCAAAGTGGTTGTTACAGAAGTATTTTGCAATTTCAACAACATTAGCCTTTCTTTCTGGAACACTGAAGTCTTTGGCTAGGAGGTGCATCAGATGAGCACTGCAACCGTATGTTATTAGCTTGGGACTCTCTTCTAAATAATTTCTTCTCATCTTGGATACATTTGCTGCAATGTCTGTGACCAAGCTGCGTAGAAGATATTTGAATTTTTTTTTCACAGTTTGTTATAGCTTTTACAGCTACTTCTTGTTGTAAGTATTCTGCAGTGTATGCATTTCCTGATGTATCAAGTGTTTCTCTAAGGAAGACAGTCCCTTCTTCTGTTGTCACACAAGCACAAACAACAGGATCATTGTCGATATTGCTCCACCCATCAAGACTCAGGTTAACAATTTCACCCTCTAGACCTTTTGCACACTGCTCAATTTCTCTTTCATACACTTTATCCAACAATTTGCCTGCGACATCGGCTCTGTTGGGTGGACTGTCTCCTGGTCTTAATGACTGAACCATGTTAATGAAGTGTGGGTTCTCAATCATATGGAAAGGAGAGTTTGTTGCATAAACAAACCGGGCAATTTTTTCATCAACTACTTCTTTTGGTAATCTGCTGGTTCTTTTCACAAACTTAGCTATGGTTGTTTCTGGATGATGGAGATTTTTTTTTTCCCTTTTTGCTACAGGTGATGTACTGTGGCTATGTGACATACATGATGTGACTGAAACACTATCATTGGCAGATAACTCTGAAACTATAGAAAGTGATGGTGATCTTGAAGGTGGATAGTCTTCAGAATCTTGTATGTTGAGGATGGATTCTCCTAAACAAAATAAGTCAATGCAGTTATTTAATTATTATTACCATACTGCTCATTTAGTATTACTCATTGCATTCATTGACACTCAGGACTACTTTAAAGGTGAAATTGTAAAAGAAAGATCTGTCTATTTCAGCTATTTATTTTTTTATCACTACTGCATCTGAAATGATAGTACCATAGAATAACAACTATATTTTTTGCTCAAACATGAGAATTCAAGAATAGTCCAGAAGGAAGACAGGCAGCCCTTAAGAAAGAAATATTAAATAAAAAAGTTTACCAACCTGAAGATCCTGCATATTCAGACATGTTCCTTTCATCGTCTTCAACGCAGCTTCCTTCTGAGAAGGAATGCTTCTCATGATGTTGTTTCATTCGGGCAACCAGGCCTTGCATTTCTTTGTTGCACTGTTTGCATTCTGCACACACATGCCTGTCTTACCCACAGGTAGAGGAATTTCATTAAAATAGTCCCACATTGGGTCTCTTTTACGGCCTGTTGCCATTATAGGTTTTCCCTTCTAATGAGAGAATGGTATGATAGATCTCAGATCAATGAAGGCTACACACAGAAAGACCTCAAGACTTCTGGAATATGATGCTCAAACAGTTTCACTTTTGTTTCTACTGCCTATCCATCCCTTCTCACACTTATCTCCAGACTTCTCCTTGTCCAGATCTATTTTGCTCCCAACAATCTTCTATTCATTGAACTTTCTGAAACTTTGCCCTTTTAGAGAGGTAAGGGATTGACTCTATATACAAATGTGTAGAGGGACAATAGGGTTGAGGTCTGTTATTTCTCACCTCTATATATTATTTATTTAAAAACATTTTTGCTGTTAACAAGCGTGTTATCTCTGGAGACACAAATCCACAGTTTGAGAACTGCAAAATTAAGCATCTCTGATGGTATCTTCTAGACTGAGCACTGAGTCCCATTGGGTAGATAGAAAGATTAGCCTAAATAACCTATACAGAAGCCCCTGGAACACCATAGGATTGGGTCCCTAATCCATGAACTATTGGAACTCGTTTACAAAACTTTTCTTAAACATTACATGGTTTCTCATACTATAGAATTATAATTTACAATCCCTATTCCATTTGAGCTATAATGTATCTATATTTATATAGGTTTTTTCCTCAAAAAGTATTTTATCAAAAAAATCCAATTTAAATAAAATAAAAATCCGATTTTTTTTTTTAATCATGGGTTTTTATCCACCCTGTTGAAAATATGCCTATCGTCTTACAGCCACATCTCATGTGAACTTAGTGCGTATACAGCTCAATATGCTTAAATTGGCCATCACCCTCAACTCCTTGTAATCATGTAACTTATTTTCATGATGAAGCAGTTACACAATTATGATTCTTTTACTTAAAACAAGTACAAAAAACCCCAATTTTCACAGAATTAATGTTAAAAATCAAGTGACCAGAAAAAGTGTGGGGGGGGGGGTTTAAACCACATGTGCAACTAAATGCTACTCCAAAACAATGTTTTCACATAAGCCCTCTGTGTTAATAAGTAACTATTTATTTGTGAAAAGGTGATGGGATAGGTAGGTCAAGATTCTCAGAGAATTAATACTTTACATTTCTCTTTATTAGTCCACTGACTAAAATTATTCTGTTTATTTCTTATTATCGCCAGATGAAATATATAATCTCTATTTTGTAAACTAAATTTATAGTATTTCAGATAAAAAGTTTTGGCTTTGCTTAAAGTCATTACAATTCCTGATGCTTTTATTATAGTAAGTACCAAGTATCAACAGCACCTACTACAATTAAGATGGAAAATACTTAACATGTTCTCTGTTTTCATAAACAACTTTTTGAGAGAAATTTTTTAAAGGTTGAAGTTTTCCTTGCTTGTAGGTAGCTCAAGTCATCCAAAAGCACTTTAAAATAAGTTGCTCCAAATCCACATGCTGTAGAGGTGCTTTGAGAATTCTACAAGGCCTCCAGATCTCCTAATCTTTCCAGGACAGGAGCTCTAATACAGCAGAGCCCTAACACTCTGCTGAAGATGAGCTGCACAAGTTGTTTGTGCTCTTTCTAAAAGCTAGGAAATTAAATGTAAAAACAAAGCTCCTACGTTAACTGAAAAGTCAGATTCATTATTGAATGCTCCAAAGTCAGGAAATGTGAAAATTAAGTATGAACATAACCACTAAAGTGACTTAAAAAAAAGAGAGAGAGAAAGAAGTGTGGTCCGGGGGCTAGGGAACTACCCCTGAGACTCAGGAGACCCAGATTAAATTCCCTCCACTGTCACAGACTTCCTGTGTGACCTTAGACAAGTCACTCTGGTCTGGTCTACACCTAAAACTTAAGCTGACATAGCTACAACACTCAGGGCTGTGAAAAATTTCATGCTCTGTGCAATTTAGTTCGGTCGACCTAACTCCCACTATAGACACTGCTAAGTCAACAGAATAATTCTTCAATTGACTTAGCTACCGCCTCACAAGGGGGTGGATTTACTATAGCAATGGAAAAATCTGTTCTGTCACTGTAATAAGTGTCCACACTACAGTAGCATAGCTGCAGCTGTGCTGATGTAGTGCTTGTGGTGTAGACATCCCCTCATTTTCTCTTTGTCTCAGCCCCCCCATCTGTAAAATACTGAAGTACTATCATCTCACAGGAGTGTTCTGAGGAGATATACATTAAAAACTATACAGGTACTTAGATGCTATGGTAATTGAGGCAATATAAAAACCCAAAGATAGGCAGGAGGAAAAGGAAAAATGTTGACTTGTGCTTTTTTTTTTAAAAAAAAACTTCGTGAAGGTGTATAAAGAAAGCCTGAAAGGTCCTTCTATTCCACCTCCCATATCTCCCATAAAAAAAAAAAAATTCAGACTGGAGAACTAGGCAAAGCAACTTCATCAAAAGACCAAGAAAGTAAAAGCTGAGCAATTCAAAAGGAGAATGAATTTTTAGTCAGATTTAAAATGTGGGGATTTTGTGTTTGCTATTAATTTGTAAGTATTCATTGGACTTCAATGACTAATTATAGATTTAAAATATCTTCCTGTAAAAAATTAAAACAACCATACCCTTCAATTAAGGCATGAGCTCACAGTACACACACACACAAAGACTTACTTCACTGTCTACAGAATAGGAAATAAAAGTTTCAGAGGAAATAAAAGAGCATTAGCCCATTAAACAGAACTCCAAGGACCTTTAAAGGTTGAATATGTGGGAAAGAGCCTCACTGGGATGACCATAAGGGCATGGTAAGCATATTAACAGGATGATAAGTTCCTTAAGGTGAAATCTGTTATCATTTTGGACAGGAATCTCAGATGGAGTTCATGGTACCATCTTATTCTTGTAAAATATGGTATAAAAGGTGGATCAGTCACTAGAGACTGAATCTTTCTCACTTTGCAACCTCAAGTCACTGCCAACAGGAAAATTACATTCTATCGAAAAAACTACGTTCAGAGGGTACCATTTGATTATCTAGTCTGACCTTCTAAACAACACAGGCCATACAGTTTCACCTAGTAGTTCCTGCTTCAAGCCCATATCTTTTGGATGAGCTACAGCATCATTCTTCGAAATACACCAAATCAATTTAAAGGTGTCAAGTAATAGAGAATCCATCACATCTCTTAACTGGGTAAAATATTTGTGCATTATTTCCTGTCTGACTTGTCTATCTTAAACTTAAACTAGCAGTTCAAAAAAGTTTTGCCAATATCCCATGACACAAAGGGCTTTTTCTTAAAGAAAAGTTAATAGCATTTTGTTAAATAGAGGTTAATAGTGTTAAGCCCTTCATGAACCTAACACAAAGGCTGCAGAGACACTGGGCTATCTTAGACTATATCATGAATTGAATTAGACTAATTCAATCCAGCTTATTTGGCAGCTAAATCAGACTGAGAGGTAAAATTGTCATGTAGTTTGAGCAGTATTAGTCAAGGGGTCAAATCTGGTTTGTACCACTCTTCAAACCTATTCTACTTATCACTCTAAGTCCTTCTGGTACCTATGGAATTGGACCATGTCATGAGCCAAGCTGCCAGGAAAAAGGCTCCTGGGCTGGATGAATTGTAGTGCCCTCTGATGCAAAAGAGCTGAGAACCAAACTTGTCTTAAGAAGATCATTGAGCATTTGGTTTCTCCTGGGCTTTGCCAAAACGCACATTATAAGAGGTATTGATGGAGAAGTCATACAGAAGCCTTCTACCCCAACAGATGGGAAAAAAATGTTTCTGGGCAGCAAACTTTTCTTGGTGCCATGATAACTTGTTCAAACAGATGGCAAAAAGCACCACCTCTTACGTCCCCCATCAGTGGATAACTATTTACTATAACTCTTGAATCCTGAGACCATTCCTGCAGATCTATTGTGGATTGACTCCATCTATCTACATGTTAGCTACAAGGCAACCAGAAATATACTTGAGGTCAAAGACCATTGCCACTTCTGCAGGGCTTTCTGGCACTGGAGACACAACTGGTACCACCAAATTTGTTTATGTATAATATTGTGGTCAGACTGTACATTTGAAATTGGGGCTACTTTTTGGTATGCCAGCTCTGTTAACATACTTCGTGAATTTGGGACTGTGCTCCTTTCCATAACTATGGTGAGGAGCTAGATACAGCCATGCTCACCACAATTTGGATGGGAGGTATTTGGAACTCAAATCCTAAATGAATATTGTCCTTAGACTGCTATTAGAACAGGGAAGTCCAGAAGACACCTGTTGCCCGGATGTGATAGTTGTTTCCTGTAGGATCTCAAGGCCCACGGATGTTCTCTCACATGAGAGCATTCAGATGAGTTGTGTTTAGCAAGGCTTTTATGTAATCCAATTGCCAGCTGGAAACTAACAAACTTTGGGTAGTTGAACTTGAACCCTAGCACCTCCAATGCTCTAATGGTAACAAACCAATCTTTTGACAGCCTCCAGATAAGTGTCTTTGATTACCCAATTTTCAAGTAGGGGGATTAGAATTGTTATTCTGTATAAGCAGGACACAACTACCACCAAACACTTCATACAAACACACAATGCTAATGCCAAATCAAAAGGCAAAATACAAAATTGATAGTGCAACTGCCATATTGTAAGTATAAGATATTTTCCAAGTGCATATAAAATGTCCAAAGTCTAGAGCGCATACCGAATCATTTTGCTCTACAACAGGGTATCTTCTTTCAGGATGACCAACTTGAATCTCTCTGACAAAACACTGAATTAGGACCCTGAAATACAGAATTAGTGGGAGCCCTCCTGTCTTTTTGATTACCAAAGAGTACCAGGAATAACACTAGAAGTTGGTAAGTCTCTACCAGGAGGGATTGGATTTCTTGAAACCATCTCGTCCCAATAAGATTCTCAAGAGTTTTAACAGAATGCGACTGGGAGTAGGAGACGGCATAATAGAGAGAGAAATCTGAAGTGCTTTGTAAAAACCTGATTGTATAGCCCTACCAAACAGGGCTCAAAACCATGTGTCTTAGATGACCAGGGCCATAGGAGTTAGAACACCCCTTGTCTCCCCTGAAGTGCCAGCAGATACTAAATGTGGATGGATCAACTAGATGCTCTACAGTCCCTCATAACTTCTTTTATGTTCTTATTGAAAGGGGGCTCAGTATCCTTTGGTGAATGCTAATGCTACAGAGGCAGAGTATCTCATGTAAATATATACTGCTGCCTTAAAAATTAGGGTGATTGAAAAAGATAACTTTTGAAACAGGCCCTCTTTTTTCTGTTTCACAAAAGGGCCCAAGAGAAAGGTTATAGCCATAAGAGAATATAAGATGATCCTTCAATGTGCTGAATGGAAGATGTGGCCAGAGGTGTCCTTGGGGGTGAATTTTTTCCCCCTAACCACCTCTGAGAAAGCAGAAGCAGCGTGACATACCTGCCATACCATCAGCTATTCCAAAATAGAGGTGCAAGGCCACAGAGGTGTTGGACAGGAGTTATTGGCTCAGGTAACTCCTGACTGAGGCCTTGACAGATACCTGTATCAACCCTAACTCAAGGCCAATTGACATGGCAAGTTTTTAAGAAGCTGATGGGAAGCTGGATCCTCACATGTAGAATCGCTATATCCTACCATGGAGATGTATTTGGCATTGAAGAGTCCAATTTCTGAATCTCAGTAGAATCAAGATCTTGCCCTCACACAAGTAGATGCAAATTAGGGGCATGGGTCATCAACAGTGTCTCAGGAGGAGTCAGGGCCAATACTCTGCCCAGCAAATGATCCAACTCCCAGTGTAGAGGGCTGATCTCTGTACAAAAATCACTCCCATTGCCCATCAAGCTCAGCCAATTCCCAACATAGGACAAGAAGGAAACAATGAAATCTTGAAGATAGTCACAGAAATAAGGAGTGATTTGTCTAGGTTCCCAAATATACAGAAGTAATCAGGATTCCTGACTTGTCTCCTTATCCTGAACCCTACCGGAAGGATGGGTTCAGGTGCCTTAACAAAAAGTTGCATGCAGCTGCGGCCTTCAGAGCTGGAGGGCTGCTGGTTCTTTCAGCTCCTCCTCACAACAACACTTCTTATGAAGAAATGAGATCTCATTCAATGAGCCAGAACTCAGAACCACTGATCCGAAAGATAAATTATTGGCTAGGTCTCAACGCATGGCAGAGTCCCCAACTGCAGAGGGGATGTTGAAAGAAACTATGGTGGAGAGTTGAAGATGTCCCATTAGGCCAACCTGGAGAGGAAGCTGGGTCTGTGCCACTGCAGTTCCAGCATTTAGCAGTGAAGGCCCACTTATGTTTTTGCTTAGAGATTTTTTCATTTGGAGCACTCCAGGTTGGCTTCAGGCTGGACTTACAGGAATTGCTAGGGGGTTTCTTGAGGTAGGCTTGGAAGCATTACCCATGACGCTTGTGTGCTCAAGAGGATGCTGATGAACATGCTAATATATGAGAGATTTTTCTGTCATGCAGACATTGCTTGAAGTGACTGAACAGTTTTCCTTCCTCCCAAAGGCTTGAGGAAATGGATGATATCCTGAAGGGCAAATAAAGACACTCAAAGCAGGAAGCTTTGAAACTGAGAACTTTGAACATGCAGGGGGAAAAACAACCACCAAGGCTTAGTGAAAAAAAATGCAGTCCTGAGACATAGGCAACAAAGCAAAACATCAAAGCACGTAAACCTTGACTAAGTGCTTCCAAAGACTGAGCAGAGCTTCTTGGTTAGTAGAAGTCAAAACGCTACAGAACCCTGAAAGATACAATTTTAAAAGTATAATGAATGGACCTCACTGGAAGGTAAGAAAGCATACAAACAGGATACCCAAAAGAAAGTGGAAGCTAGATAGCATAAAGAACCAGAGCAGCAGTTGAATAGATGCAGCATCTGCAAGAAACTCTTTACTGATTAGAAGATTCCAAGGCCACCAATTAGAATTCATTGTAGCGTGTGCCCACTAGTAGGGGCATGGTTCATGTCCCAATACACTATTGCTGCCTTTAGGAAACAAAAGCCTTAAATCTTGGAGAGTCATGGGTCTTGTGCTTCCTACCATGAGAAAGGCAGGAGTGAAGAGCCTGTGCTGATAATATATCTTTACAGAAATTGTTGTCAGAAAAGCTGATTTTACAAGTGTTTGAACGTCCGACAAGATTACAGTAAAACTGTGGTCTCCGTGTAAGTGGTATTTTCTATTCCTGTTTTACTGGTTAAATGTGAAGCTTAATATATTACTATTTCTACTGTAAAATGTATACCCCCCCCCCCCCCACACACACACACAGAGGATGTGCAGTCCAGCCAAGTTAATGTTTATGCTGGAACTGTAAAGGCAATTTGCAAAATAAAAGAAAAGGGGTTGTGCTCCCCCCTTCCTTTGGCTTCTTTGTAATGTAGACCTAAAAGGTTTGGTTTCCCGCAAAAGGGTTGAAGGGTGAGAGAAGGAAGATTTTGCTTGTTTTTCCACCTTAAAATTTCAGGATATTAAGGCTGCTATTTCCAGTTTTTATTAGAGAACTCCTTAGATAGTTCAAATGTGTCTCAAACATTAAGGCTTCACCACACCTGTCTTCTCAATTAAAAAGTTACTCTCTCAAGTGAGTGTTAAATAGACATTAAAAATAAAACAGTATGAATGAAAATTATTTCTCCTATCAGTTTTTACTTCCCTGTATTTGATATAATCCCACTGATCCTGTCTTCCATGACAGACAAGATGGAAATTTCTATCATATAAATTAAAAAAAGAGGTGGCAGGTTGGAGAAAGAATACCATTCCGGGCCTTCTTTCTACATCAGTAGTTTTCAACCTTTTTTCATCTGCAGAACCCTAAAAAAATTCAAATGGAGGTGCGGACCCCTTAGGAAATCTTAGACATAGTCTGCTGACCCCCAGAGGTCCACAGATCACAGGTCAAAAACCTCTGTTCTATACTATAAAGAAAAGGCCACAAGCCTTTTTTTTTTTTAATTTTGCAATTTAATTTTTGCAAATTAGGGAGATATGCTCGTCTCCTACAAGACAAGTAAGGTTGAAACGCCTTTCATTATAACCTCAATTTTGAAAACCTTGTATAAACCTTCAATTTTGCCAAGCAAAAAACCAATCCATAAAAGATTTTGTATGCATATTATGTCAAGGGTATAATTTAACTGGAAATGTTAGACGTACATCAGATGAGTCTGGAAGATGTGAGGGTCCAGAAATTGTATATTCAGTTCTTTATTTATTTCTAACACTTTTGTGACTAAGCATAATTCAGATTTTAAGTTTTTAGATTTGGTCTAGAAATTTCAAATGTGCTTTAAGTTGATGTCCCTGATAAGGACTGGTGATCTTGAGTAGATTTCCTCCCCACCTTGTGCAGTTTGTTACAGAGGCGGCAGCAGCAGCAGCAGCAATATACCTCTACCTCAACATAACGCTGTCCTCGGAAGCCAAAAAATCTTACCGCATTATAGGTGAAACCGCATATCGAACTCGCTTTGATCCGCCGGAGTGCGCAGCTCCGCCCCCCGGAGCACTGCTTTAACGTGTTATATCAGAATTCGTGTTATATCGGGTCGCATTATATTGGGGTAGAGGTGTACCTAAACTTAGAGTGTCTAACACTTTCCATTATACATATCCTTCCAGTGGTTTTCATCAAAGAGCTCTAGCACCTCCATGGTTTGCTGCAGGAGGTTAAAGTCTGACAGAAGACTAGTTCTGGGGACAACAACCAAGTGCCTTTTTTTGCTGGCCCCACAAGAGTCCATTCAGATTTGAGCAAGACACCAGTGCTGAAAATCAGCATTTCCTCTGCATCTTGTTCCTGGCTTGCTGCCAAAAACCCTAAACATTCTGTTAGCAGGGCACATGCATCACCCTGGTGTCTCACTTCAGCATGCCACACAGAACTGCTCTAGATGGGTGGACAAAAATCAAAGTGTTTTTTGTTTGTTTTTTTAATAAAATGCTTTCTGAGGAAAAAACCTATCTAAAGATATGTATCTTAATTCAACCTTATAGCTCAAAGATATCTCATCATGGAATAGGGATTATAAATTCTAATTCTATAGTCTGAGACAATATATTCATGTAATGTTTAAGAAAAGTTTTGTCAATGAGTTCCAATAGTTCATGGATTAGGGACCCAATCTTATGGGGTTCCACAGGGTTCTGTATAGATTATTTAGGTTAATCTTTCTATCTATCCAATGGGACTCAGTGCTCAGTCTAGAAGATACCATCAGAGATGCTTAGTTGTGCAGTTCTCAAACTGTGGATTTGTGTCTCCAGAGATAACACGCTTGTTAACAGCAAAAATGTTTTTAAATAAAATAAATAATATATAGAGGTGAGAAATAACAGACCTCAACTCTATTGTCCCTCTGCAAATTTGTGTTTCAAAAAGTTCAATGAATAGAAGATTGTTAGGGGCGGAATAGATCTGTACAAGGAGAAGAAGTCTGGAGATAAATGTGAGAAGCGAGGGACATATAATATTTTAACAAAACAAGCATGTTTGCTGCTGAAGAAAAAAATCCAGAATACTTAATGTTGTTGTTTTAGTTAAATAAAACAATTTAAATGTCTGTCTGGCGATGTTCTCCTAATACAGCACAGCAAAAAAATCCTCCAAATATTAATGATTAACCTGTTGAATTGCAGACAGTTCACCTCCCAATGACTTCATAAATATCTGCTTCAATTACCATTGATAAATGAAAAAAACAAACAATCATTTATTTTCTTAAATAGCTGTAAAACTAATCTGAAAAGTTTTCAAAATAAGTCACTGTTTGCTTTAAAAATGTATGGTGTGTACTTTCTAAAAATAAAACCTACATCTATCTCTGAGTTGTGAAGAATACGTATTAAGGCTATAAAAACCAACAAGAAAACACTTTTATGTAGAAAACCATGATTAAATCGAGTCTTCCTGACTAGTGATTTAAATCATGATTTAAATCAAATCCACTCTGGATGTAACAGAGAAAAAATTGGAATCCTCTGCACTTCTCCCATCTCCCTGTGGCCCACAGGAAGGGCTGGGAACCAAGGGTACATCTACACAGCCACACACCAAAACAAAACAAAAAAAACCACCCACCAACTCGCAACAGAGATTCTCAGAGCCCTGGTCAAATGACTTGGACTTGTGGGATTCATGCTGCAGGGCTAAAAAAAGCTGTGTAGTAGTTCAGACTCAGGCTGGAGCTCAGGTTCTGAAACCTGGCAATGGAGAGGGTCTCAGAACCCGGGCTCCAGCCCAAACCTGACTCCCTACACAGCTATTTTTAGCTTTGCAGGGCAAGCCCGAGTCAGTTAACTCGGGCTTTGAGACGTAATCCAAGAGACCTTGAGTTCAAGTGTTAGTAGTAACTGATAGTAAATCTGTGCCATTTCAAAACCTTTATTACTTATTAAGCAAGGTCTCATACCCCAATAAGAGGTTATACAAGTTGGGAACAAAACCTAGATTTCCAATATCACTGTCACATCTAAACCACTTATCCACACTGTCAAGAAAGCATCTGCCAAACCTAAGTACACAAAAAAGCTGTCTGTAAAATGGGGCTACTCATGTATATAGAACCCACTGTTTCACCATACTATGGATCCTTTGGTGGCCAGTCCACCAAAGATAACACAACACTCCTACTGTAAGCTACTGTAGCTAATCCTTTAGATCAATTTTAGAGGCGTGTGCTGCAGTGCTGATATCAGGTGGCATTAGAGCTGCACCTTTTTTTCTTTTCTTTTTTTTAAAAGAAAAGCCAGAAAAAAGTATCTATAAACTTACATTCTAAAAATAAAATTTAGAAGAATGTTACTAAGGTTACAAAGTTGAGTACTCAAAAGTTAGGAAATGCCAGAATTAAGGTTGTCCATGCATATGTATCACAATAGTCTTTAATTACATGTCAAATACTATTTTATCTACAGGACACCTGCCTCTCTGAGCACACAGAGATTGAATCAGGGCTGTGTAGTGAACAGGGTTGACTGTAGGAACTCAGCATCATTTGTTGCAAAGTTGGAAGATATGTCTTGAATGAGGCAGGAGACTTTGGGAAGAGGAGAGGTGGAAATATGGTTAAGGCAGATGAATGCCATACAGAAGAACTGGTTTCTATTCCTGACCCCACCACAGGCTTGCTATGTGAAGATGGCAAGTCACTGATACCAAAATTTTGTGATGTGGCCACTAATTTTATTCTCATTTTTTGGGTCCCCAACTTAAGACACATAAAGGCCTGATTTTCTGAAGTACTGAAACCTCATAATTTCAACTAAAATCAATAGCAAATGTAGATGTCCATCTCAGGCAATAAGGTCTGGAGGAAATAAGCACAGGGTTGGGAGCCAGAAGGCCTAGTGTTCTAAACTGGACTCTTCCATTGACTCATCGTGTAACTTTGGGCAAGTCACTTTGCCTTTCTGTTTCAATTTTCCCCATATGTAAAACAAGTTAATACATATTTCCCTACCTCCTACAGCTACTTGCAAGAACTAACTTTATGTTCAGAGTACTGTGTAGACCAGGGGTAGGCAACCTATGGCACAGGTGCCGAAGGCGGCACGCGAGCTGATTTTCAGTGGCACTCATACTGCCCGGGTCCTGACCACCGGTCCAGGGGGCTCTGCATCTTAATTTAATTTTAAATGAAGCTTCTTAAACATTTTAAAAACGTTATTTACTTTATATACAACAATAGTTTAGTTATATATTAAAGACTTGTACAAAGAGACCTTCTAAAAACGTTACAATGTATTACTGGCACGCGAAACCTTAAATGAGAGTGAATAAATGAAGACTCGGCACACCACTTCTGAAAGGTTGCCGACCCCTGGTGTAGACATTGAAGTACAATAAAAAAAAAATGCCATGTACTGTACTCTGAAAAATGAGGCCGTCTCTCAAGCTGTGTGCTCAATCATTGAGATACCCAAGATTAATGGAGAATTTTGCAAATTTTGGCCTTAATCTTTCTGTGCATCAATTTCCAATCTGTGAAAAAGTTTCAGATCTCTGGGTGCTAGGAGAATAACTTCACTGTTTGTTAGGCTCAGATACTACAACTCCCTATTATTAACTCCCTATTTAGTGCAAGGTTTGGATGGTGTGCAGCGCCATGCAAAGTAACCTGTGTGGCCGCACACTGAAAAGAATACGAACAAATTTTGAACTGCTGCATCATTCCCAAATCACCTCCTCTGAATGAGGCATACGTCCTGTGGAAAAAATACCATGTGATCATGTAATTTCATTATCAACATCTTAGGATAGAATGTAAGGGGAAAGGCTGTCTTTAAGACACACTGATCCCAAATCACATCTTTCCCCTAATCACAACACTGATTATTTTCCATCATTTTCCATTAGGAGCACCTTTAAACACCGACATGTAACTTGGGAATTGTACACTGTCCCACTGTATACTTCCTAAACAACTATCATTGAGCTTTCCGCTGTGAGCTCCCTAAGCAACAGGTTCCAGGTGTAACTATACAACCTTAACATTGCATTAACATGTGTGCAATTTAATTAAGTTATCTATAACAGAAATAACAGCAGTCCAGAGAAAGGCAATGAATACATGAAAATAACTCCACATCAGATTAAGATTAAGGGTAAAATCTGAGTGTCCAAAAATTAGGCTCCCAATCCTATATTCAGGCACCAAAATAAAAGTGGCCTCATTTTTAGAGTTGCTAAACAGTCAGAGCTCAAGCAAGTCAACAGAAACTAAAAGTCTCAGTGCCTTTGGGGAAGGGGGGATGGAGGAGGAGACTCAAGGCAGGATTTACTTATATGCCTAAACAAGGATTTTGGAGCCTAACATTTAGGCATGGAGGACTGAAAATGTTGGCCTAAACCTATATAATACTTTAGAAATCAGACAAATATGAGTTGAGATTATAAAGGTGTATAAAAGGAATAATGCAGAGGAGGTAGGTCAAAAACTTCCATACACCCTTTTTCATAATAGAATAAGAGACAAATAAAATTGAAGAGCAACAATGTAAAACAGATACAAGGAATATTTTTCACACAACACAATTAGCTTTTGGAACTCTATCACAAGATGTTATTGAGGCCAAAAACTTAAAAAGTTATAATCCTTTAAAAAGGATCAGAAATTAACAAATACACCTCTACCCCGATATAACGCTGTCCTCGGGAGCCAAAAAAATCTTACTGCGTTATAGATGAAACCACGTTATATCAAACTTGCGTTGATCCGCCGGAGTGCGCAGCCCCGCCCCCCCGGAGCACTGCTTTACTGCATTATATCCGAATTCATGTTATATCGGGTCGCGTTATATCGGGGTAGAGGTGTAGCATCTTAAATTACATTAGACAGGACAAAACTATCTATAATTACAAACCCTTATGCTTCAGGACATAGTCCAACTGCTAACCCCAGGCAGTTAGAAAGAAACTTCTATCATAGGCAGGTTATTCCAATATGGGGTTTCTTGCACCTTCCCAGAAGCATCCAGAACTGGCCCCTCAAACAGGATACTGAGATAGATTGATCAGTGGTCTGATCTAACATGGCAATTTATGTTCCTAAATGCACAAAGCTACATTAATCCAATCATTGGGCTGCAACAGTTAAGTAAACATTTAAAAAAAAAATCAAAAGTTTGCCATATACATACATCTTTTTCTCCCTACACCAACGAAAAAATGGGTTCTTTGGCTAAACATGACATTATCTTATATTTTTACTTTCTACTTTCATTACAAAAGCAGTAGTTGAACTGATAATAAAAAGTGTTTTAAAAATATAAAGTCACTTAGAAGTAGCATTTATCTCTAAGTTATGTAGAAGAGAGAATAATTTCAAAATATAGTACTTCAATCTTGTGAACTAAAGATTAAACTTGTTACTTCATGTACCAATGTCTTGGAATAAATGGATGGTGAATAGTAGAAAACCAGAATGTTCTTAGAGGTATAGATGCTCTGTGGTAATATTTACCTGAATTGGGAAACAGGTATTGTTCTTTTAACTGAACCTAACTGTTCAGTTATGGTATAAGCCATAAGGGGCTGGTGATAAAATATAACATTTCCCCTTCAAATGCAAACAAGCTTTCCTCATTTTAGTAACTTTTTATCTTTACCATTAAGGAAATATTTTTTAAAACATGTTTAGCTTGCTGTAAATGAGAACAACTGGGCACAATGCAAATTAAGTGACATGACAGTAGGTGTTATTTTAGGTGTATTATACTCAGACTTCTATGGTGAAGCAATCTACAATCATAAATATTTCCTTGTATCTGCTGTTAAATACAAAGTAGCCCCTTGCACAAGAAATGCTTATACCCTGTGTCCCCATAGGGAAGAGCAATTAAAAAAAAAATTATATTGGTAACAGCACCAGCCACTAGAGTTAAGGTGGCTGAGCATTTCTATTCCAACAGTCTGTTTTTATATGTACAATACATTCCACACAAGGACTTTCACTAAGCTCCAAGTGTAAGAAAGGCCATGCTATGAACATGAGTGTGGCTACTTTAGCTTCACAGGGTATTGAAGGTTTGTAGGCTAAGGAAGGGGAAAAGAGAACGAAAGAGGATTCATGCGGACACTAAGGTGCAAAGGGATACTGTGCAAAACACACAGGTTGGAATGCTGCTCTACAGATCCTATGTGGACAGGACAGAAGCTCTCTCCAAAGCACCACCCTAAGACATTATCAGTGGTTTCTAGCCACACTTGCAGGTAATGAAATTTAGACGTGCTATTGCCAACGTTCTGCAAATCAGCAGACCTTCAAATACACTAGCATGCAGTCTTTTTTGTTTTATTTGAGTGGTTTTTTTAAAATATGTATTAATTCCCCGCAAAAAAAAAAAAAAAAAAACGTACATTAGGAGAATGATACGGTTGAATGAAAAAGCAGTCAAGTCAGGAAATTCTGACTGTAAACTCTTTGGGACAGGGATTGCATTTATGCTGTGTTTTATGCACCACCCAATATGATGGGAGCCAGATCCTGACTGAAGTTTCTAAGCACTATAGTAAGACAAAATAAAACAACATTAATGCATACACGGGGAAGTAGTTATGATAGAGTTTTCATATATAGTCATTATGTCTCAAACAATACAATATTACACATTTTACCTTCAACCTTGTACACACACGTAGCATTTGTAATACCATGTATCCCAGACACTGTTTGTCATATAAATGACTTTCATGAATACATACAATAAACCAAACTTATAAAACATATTGCATATTAAGTATACAGAGTAACAGTCAAAGTCTGCTGACATATATAGGCCATCCAACAATGAAATTATATTAACTTTGTAGTCAACTGACTCCCTGCTATATTGCACCTGAAAAAGTTTGTGATACTAGCTAAAAAAAAAGTGTAATACCCCATTGCAGATTCAGGGCTCTATCTTGCAAACACTAACATACAGCAACCAGTCCCACTGCTTTTAAAATGTGACCACTTGCATGTATGTAAATATCTGCAGTATCAGGCCCTAACTTCTTAAAATGCATACCATAAAAAGAGAGTGCTTATATAAAAAGTTTAAACTTGTAAAATTATATTGAACCTTTATTACAAAGAAGTTAGTATATATAAGAAAGAAAAAAGTACAAGATGCTATACCTATGCATCTGCGGTTCTAGAAAAAATAGTATATTATGTTTTATTATTCCAGAAACTGATGTGAAGAATTACACATATGGATAAGTGAATTCTCAAATGTTACATCTGATTATCATCTCCCATAACATTATCAAAGTTATCAGCATATTTCAGATGTCCAGGGTAAGTTTTCCTGTTTGTCAGTATACCATCAAATGTGTTTTTAGTTGCTAATCAGAATTTCCAATAATAAAGAAACCATAATCAACAAAACAGCCAATGAATTTCTACCACCATCACTGGATTATTTAAAAAAAAGTAAATGAAACCATTTAACACACAAATGACTGTAATCGGATTTGTATCCAACATGTATTTTGTAGTTCAGCCCTGTAAAACAACTTATATAAAAACCAAGTATCACCCATACATTATACAAAAATATAATTGGGTTCAAAAAGTTCACGGAGGATAAGTCCATCAATGGCTATTAGTCAAAATGGTCAGGGATGCACCCCACGCTGTGGGTGTCTCTAAAATCTCGGACTGCTAGAAGCTTGGACTGGACAACAAGGGATGGATTACTCAATAATTGCCCTGTTCTGTTCATTCCCTCTGAAGCATCTGACACTGGCCACTTTCCGAAGACAGAATACAGGGCTAGATGGACCACTGATTTGACCCAGAATGGTCATTCTTATGTTATGCTATTGTAACTATTTGTTTAGGTGTCATGACAAAATTTGTTGTGATAACCAGACAGACAAAACAGGGTTCTGCATGAGAAAGATTCCATGTGTTCAAGACAATGGAAAAAAATGGGCAAGTACTTAACACTTGTCTTGCCTGCCAGACAGCAGTTTTCTTCTCTTTACCATATTACTTCAGTTTGAATGGTGGTTCTCTATGTCTTTGGTCTCAGATGCTACCAATCAGCTTCCTCTACAAGGGAAATGAATGTGCACAGTTCTGATTGGCTCCTCAGCAACAGACCCTGCTATCAGAATAAACTAGAGGGTGTCTGTAGTTTACTTTGCTCTCTGAAAGACATGTGGAAACTTGTACACATGCACTGAACAGGTTTAATAATAAACAATCAATTTTAACTACAGTAGAACCTCAGAGTTATGAACACCTCTGGAATGGAGGTTGTTCATAACTCTGAACAAAATGTTCTGGTTGTTCTTTCAAAAGGTTACAACTGAACGTTGACTCAATACAGCTTTGAATCTTTACTATGCCGAAGAAAAATGCTGCCCCCCACCTCTTTTTAGTAGTTTACGTTTAACACATTATTACATTTGGGTTTTTTTTTTTTTGGGGGGGGGGGGGGGGGTCTCTGCTGCTGCCTGATTGTGTAATTCCAGTTCCAAATGAGGTGTGTGGTTGGCTGGTCAGTTCGTAACTCTGATATTTGTAACTCTGAGGTTCTACTATACTTACATTTGAACTCAGGATACCACACTCAAGGAAAGGACAAATCAGTCACTTAAAAATATTTTTTCATATAATTTTTAAAGCTTACCATGGGTTGGCTGCATTAATTCATAAAAAAATGTGTTTAATTAAACATTAACACCATTAGTATAAATTAAGATGTTGAAAATTTGATAATTTTTGCTATTTTAATTTATCCAATCATTCACTTGAATAGATTATTTCTAGGCATCTCAACTAAAATGTGCAGAAAAGTAATGCCCTCGTGCATCAATTTGTAGATTTTTCAAACTGTTGCCCCAAAGTAACAACAAATCCGATGATTAAATATTCTCTCTTTGGGGATGGGGAAACATTTCACTTTAAGGGTACATTAATTAGCCTAGTCCAGGTGTGAGCATCCCCATTGCAAAACCATACCCATTTTACTGTGTCCTCCCCATTTCTGCACTCGTCTGTGTTTGTGGCAGGGGGAGGGGGACATATCTCATGGCTCTTAATAGTGACTGTGAAATGCTCAGGGAGATTAGAGGGGCTCAATAATAAGGGGGGATTTCAACTATCCCCATATTGATTGGGTACATGTCATCTCAGAACGGGATGCAGAGATAAAGTTTCTTGACACCTTAAATGACTGCTTCTTGGAGCAGCTAGTCCTGGAACCCACAAGAGGAGAGGCAATTCTTGATTTAGTCCCAAGTGGAGCACAGGATCTGGTCCAAGAGGTGAATATAGCTGGACCGCTTTGTAATAGTGGCCATAATATTATTAAATTTAACAACCCTATGGCTGGGAAAACACCACAGCAGCCCATTGTGGCATTTAATTTCAGAAAGGGGGACTACACAAAAATGAGGAAGTTAGTTAAACAGAAATTAAAAGGTACCATGCCAAAAGTGAAATCTCTGCAAGCTGCATGGAAACTTTTTAAAGACACCATAATACAGCCTCAACTTAAACGCATACCCCAAATTTAAAAACACTGTTAAGAGAATCAAAGAAGTGCCACAGTGGCTAAACAACAAAGTAAAAGATGCAGTGAGAGACAAAAAAGGCATCTTTTAAAAAGTGGAAGTTAAATCCTAGTGAGGAAAATAGACAGAAGCATAAACTCTGGCAAATGAAGTATAAAAATATAATTAGGAAGCCCAAAAAAGAATTTGAAGAACAGCTAGCCAAAGACTCAAAAAGTAATAGCAAAAAAAATTGTAAGTATATCAGAAGCAGGAAGCCTGCTAAACAACCAGCGGAGCCACTGGACGATCAAGATGCTAAAGGAGCACTCAAGGATAAGCCCACTGCGGAGAAACAAAATGAAATCTTTGTATCTGTCTTCATGGCTGACGATGTGAGGGAGATTCCCAAACCTGAGACATTCTTTTTAGGTGACAAATCTGAAGAACTGTCCCAGATCGAAGTGTCAGAGGAGGTTTTGGAACAAATTGATAAACTAAATCCGGGGTTCCCAATTTTTTGTATTGGTGACCCCTTTCACACCTCAAACCTATGATTGCGACCTCCCCTTACAAATTAAAAACACTTTTTTTATATTTAACACTATTATAAATGCTGGAGGCAAAGCAGAGTTTGGGGGTGGAGGCTGACCGCTCGCAACCCCCCCGTGTAATAAACTTGCAACCCCTGAGGGGTCACGACCCCCAGTTTGAGAACCCCTGAACTAAACAGTAATAAGTTACCAGGACCAGATGGTATTTCACCCAAGAGTTCTGAAGGAACTCAAATGTGAAATTTCAGAACTACTAATTGTGGTTTGTAACCTATCATTTAAATCAGCTTCTGTACCAAAATGACTGGAGGATAGCTAATGTGACGCCAATTTTTAAAAAGGGCTCCAGAGGTGATCCCGGCAATTACAGGCCGGTAAGCCTGACTTCAGTACTGAGCAACCTGGTTGAAACTATAGTAAAGAACAGAACTGTCAGACACATAGATTAACATAATTTGTTGGGGATGAATCAACATGATTTTTGTAAAAGGAAATCATGCCTTACGATCTACTAGAATTCTTTGAAGGGGGTCAACAAGCATGTGGATAAGAGGGATCCAGGGGATATAATGTACTTAGATTTTCAGAAAGCCTTTAACAAGGGCCCTCACCAAAGGGTACGTCTTCACTACCCGCCATATCGGCGGGTAGCAATCGATTTATCCGGGATCGATATATCGCGTCTCGTTAAGACGCGATATATCGATCCCCGAACGTGCTCACCATCAACTCCAGAACTCCACCAGAGTGAGCGGCGGTAGCGCAGTCGACGGGGGAGCCACGGCCGTCGATCCCGCGCCGTGTGGACCCCAGGTAATTCGATCCAAGATACTTCGACTTCAGCTACGCTATTCGCGTAGCTGAAGTTGCGTATCTTGGATCGATCCCCCCCACCCCCAGCGTAGACCAGCCCAAAGGCTTTTAAGCAAAGTAAGCTATCATGGATTAAGAAGGAAGGTCCTCTCGTGGATTGGTAACTGGTTAAAATATAGGAAACAGAGGGTAGGAATAAAGGGTCAGTTTTCAGAATGGAGAGAGGAAAATAGTGCTGTCCCCCAGGGGTCTGTACGGGGACCGGTCCTATTCAACATATTCATAAATGATCTGGGAAAAGGGATAAACAGTGAGGTGACAAAATTTGCAGATGATACAAAGCTACTCAAGATAGTTAAGTCCCAAGCAGACTGTGAAGATCTACAAAAGGATCTCACAAAACTGGGTGACTGGGCAACGAAATGGCAGATGAAATTCAATGTTGATAAATGCAAAGTAATGCACATTGGAAAACATAATCCCAACTATACATATAAAATTATGGGGTCTAAATTAGCTGTTACCACTCAAGAAAGAGATCTTGGAGTCATTGTGGATAGTTCTCTGAAAACATCCACTCAATGTGCAGCAGCAGTCAAAAAAGCAAACAATGTTGGGAATCATTAAGAAAAGGATAGATAATAAGCCAAAAAATATAATATTGCCTCTGTATAAATCCAAGGTAGGCCCACATCTTGAATGCTGCATGCAGATGTGGTCAACCCATCTGAAAAAGAGATATTTTGGAATTGGAAAAGGTACAGAAAACAGCAACAAAAATTATTAGGGGTATGGAACGGCTTCCGTATGAGGAGAGATTAATAAGACTGGGACTTTTCAGCTTGGAAAAGAGACGACGAAGGCCTGGTCTACACTACGACTTTAATTCGGATTTAGCTGCGTTAATCCGAATTAACCCTTCACCCGTCCACACTACAGAGCCAGTTAATTCGAATTAAAGGGCACTTAAAATCGATTTCTGTACTCCACCTCGACGAGCGGAGTAGCGCCTAAATCGATTTTGTTAATTCGAATTAGGGTTAGTGTGGCCGCACACCACCGAATTACTGTGGTTAAATTAATGGGGTAGTGTGGCCGCACACCACCGAATTAATGTGGTTAAAAACCGAATTAATGTGCTTAGTGTGGCCGCGCACAATCGAATTTATACAACCTGTTTCCCAAATTCGAATTATCTAAATTTGGATTAATCCCGTAGTGTAGACATACCCAAAGGGGGGATATGATAGAAGTCTGTTAAATCATGACTGGTGTGGAGAAAGTAAAGAAGGAAGTCTTATTTACTCATTCTCATAACACACAAGCTAGGGGTCACTAACAAAAGTAATAGGCAGCAGGTTTAAAACAAACAAAAGGAAGTATTTTTTCACATGATGCACAGTTAATCTGTGGAACTCCTTGCCAGAGGATGTGAAGGCCAAGACTATAATATCGTTTAAAAAAGAACTAGATAAGTTCATGGAGGATAGATCCATCAATGGCTATTAGCCTGGATGGGCAGGGATGGTGTCCCTAGCCTCTGTTTGCCAGAAACTGAGAATGAGCAACAGTGTATGGATCACTTGATGATTACCTGTTCTGTTCATTCCCTCTGAGGCACCTGGCATTGGCCACTGTCGGAAGACAGGGTACTGCGATAAATGGACCTTTGGTCTAACCCAGTATGGCTGTTCTTATGTTCTCTTTGGGCTAAGATTAACGATGATTCTTTCACAGTCAATTGTGGGAGAACTTGTTTGGCCTTCATGGGAAATTATGGGAAGCCTATCAGCACTTGCGCAATTTAGCCTCCATCCTCACTGCAAAGTGGACAGGTTCCAGCCTAAGCTAAAGCAGAGCCTAAGCTTAAACCTCCTCCAAGCAACGGTATGTAGATGGGAGGTTGGGTTAAAACACAAGTGAACTCTGCAGTGAAGACTTACTGAAAGTATTGAAATATGCCTGTAATAGGAAAAGAAGTTATAAGCTGGTAAATTTTGTAAGCTGGGCTCGGGAGAGATGGAGGATCATAAAGAAAATGGAATTAAATCTTTCATCCCTAAAAGAGAAAAGATGATCCAAATAGGTTATATTTGGAGACCACTAGCGAACTGTTACATGACAGCATGTTGTACAGTTGATAATAAAGCCATTCAAGCTTTTATGGGGATGTCTACCTCACCACCTTGGGAAAAAGCGTTAATGTATTTTTAGATTGCACTTATATTCTCACTGAACGGTATAGTTAGTTGTTTCTAAAGAGTGTCCAGATCATGTTGCAAATTGTTGCATGTAATTTTTTTAAATGGCCAGTACAATATATACTAGAGAGAATTCCTCTCTCATTCCAATAACAAATGAAAAAAGAATATATTCCTCTTAACAGAATTACCTGTTTCCTTATTTTCGCAGAGATTTACAACAACAAAAATACACACCACATAATTTGGAAAGCTTTCAATAGGAAAATGGACATTCTTGTAGCAAAACACACCACAGTATATATCAAAAGGTTTGGATACGTAAAGTCTATTTAGATGAATTTATGACACAACCAAAGTCAGTCAAAAGTTAAGATTGCCCTAATACACTCCTACTCAAGAAGCAAAACAGGTGTAATACTGCTCATTTTTAAAGTGATTTATAAACCCAACCCATTTTAATCAAGTGTGTAGAGAAAAGTAATTATGATAGGTCTATAAAAATAAGTTATTCCACAATAACAGTATTCATTTGAAAAAGTTCAGAGTCTCAGAAGTGTTACAAGTTTCCCAGAATTCGCACAAAATAGAAAGATACCAAAAGCATTTAGGGTTTCATTATGGAGAAATAATTTTCCAAATGGTCATCTTTTAAAAATCTGTGTCATTTAAGTTATACAAAGGCTAAAAACCCACTGAAACTGCACTAATATGTTAAATTGTTTGTAAATCCAATTTTCAATAGTTGCTTTCAAGTTTGAGCGCTTATGTGCCTACTTTCAGGTAAAGACAGACCATAACAGTTATGAACACCTCAAAATAAGAGCTTTTAAAAGGAAAATTCAGTCACGCTATAGCACCATTTAATAGAGAAGCATTTGTGTTTTAGCTCACTACCCAGGTTCTTCTATTAAGAGAAATGTAGCTATAAAGCCCTGGCTTAACAGATAAAAAGTATGTTTTCCAGTTAAGTTAGCTGAACATGATTGAAAAGCCCCGCTGAACATGAAGCTGTTTAGGTAGAATGCTACAACAGAACCAGTTAGCAGTTTCAAATGTGTTAGCCTGCATCTTAAAGAGTATAAGGAGAGCTTTTCAATCTTGTTACTCTAACTCAGGGGTCGGCAACCTCTGGCACATGGCTTGCCAGGGTAAGCACCCTGGCGGGCCGGGCCAGTTTGTTTACCTGCCGCGTCTGCAGGTTCGGCCAATCGCGGCTCTTACTGGCCGGGGTTCGCCACTCCAGGCCAATGGGGGAGGCGGGAAGCTGCGGCCAGCACATCCCTCGGCCCGCGCCGCTTCCTGCAGCCCCCATTGGCCTGGAGCGGCGAACCGCGGCCAGTCAGAGCCGCGATCGGCCGAACCTGCGGACACGGCAGGTAAACAAACTGGCCCGGCCCGCCAGGGTGCTTACCCTGGCAAGCCGCGTGCCAGAGGTTGCCGACCCCTGTGCTAACTCATTTGAGTTAACATGATAGACACCTCACCACTCTTTGGCTATTAAGACAGTCTAGAGGTTTTAACTCAGTTACAAGTTTCTCTCTAAGCCCTTTTCTAGACTAAGATTTAAAGATGAGGTACTAGCATGTGTTAGAAAACACATGCTGACTTTTTAAAAGTCTAGTCTAGACAAGTTACAATGCCTTAATACATGCTAAACTGGTCAAGTTAGTGCACCTTGTCTAGACTATTAGCTAACGTGCTAACATCTACACAGAGCCCAAAACTTTCAAAAATGCTTAACAGACCACATCATTACACCTTCCATATAGAGTGAATACTATCTACAAGTCACTGGACTTTTTTTGAAGCACAAGTATCGGAGAAATCTCTTTGCCGCCACTACTACTTGCTAAAACCATCCTCATTCACTCCTCTTTCCCTCAAGTTGCCGACCCTAACAAAACCAAAATGATAAGTTCTAAACCTAGACAAATCTCATTTCAGGAACTATAATACTGTTACTGACATAACAAATTGTGTCCTACCATACTTTTCCTTAGCCTGGAAACAATATCAAAGCACTTTCATTTAGTAAACACTTGCACAGTTACTAGGAATAGGGAACTGTCCTTTTTAGTAAGATTATAAAAGCAATAGCTCTCTCATATTCAACTCCTAAACCAGATGCATTAACTTTACACATTAACTTCAAGACACATGCATGAAGCGATGTTAAGCTTCAGATACTTGTGCTAAATATGCCAAAAAAATTAATGGAAAGAAAACATAAACCTAACGCACCATATATGTTAATGACTTTAAAGCTCAAATACAAAGAACACCCTAGTTGTAGATACCTCATATGAACTGATGACACCAAGGACAGTCTACAGAATAGTTTATTTACAAAGTTCACTAAATATATGAAAAACAGTAGTCAACAGACAGATAACATCTAACATTCAAATACTGCAATGAAATTACTAATACATCACACCCAAAAGAGTATAATTATTTCAACAGTATTCAGCAATTACAAAAAAACCGTTAATGTTTTATGAGAATAATTCAGGATTATGCCTTCTTCATTTGGAATAAAATAAAGAAACTGATGACACAACACAGAGATATCAATACAATGATAAAATAGCTAACTTCTACTTGTATAGAACTTTGGAACACTGTCCACATAAAAGAAGTGTTCCAAGAAGAAGTGGGTATTCACCCACGAAAGCTCATGCTCTTATACGTCTGTTAGTCTATAAAGTGCCACAGGACTCTTTGCTGCTTTTATAAAAGTGACGGTAATCCTTGCAAGTGTTTAGAAACACAAGCTAATAGCACATCATCACTAGGATGAAAAGAAGTGTTGTAAAAAAATATTTTATGCTTGTTGATTTTTTGTAGACAGATCTCCTGTGTTTATTAACTAAAAAAAGACAGATCTGTTTGATTTTTTTCTCTCTTGACTGGGGAATAATGGGAGAACTAAGCAGCACCAGCATTCAAGACTCTGGATCAAAGAATCCTTACATAGTCCTTGGAAAGACTAAACTGGAAACTTCAAAGTTGATTAAGAGTCAGAAACACATCAATATTGGAATGTCTAATTACAGTACCTGAGTTGTGTTTGGGGGCTTTGTTTGTTAGAGAAAGAGCTGCTTTACAGCAAAAACATTCAATATATGAAGTGGATAATGTGTGTTCTAGTTTCTTTACCAACACAGAGCAAAATCCCTAAAAGATTGCAGTTAGCTGTCTAACAACTGGAAGATATGCACTCTGTGGGTGCCCCAGAATGACAGTAACGTGACACAAGTATTCCCACCACCCCCACCTCCAACTTCCACACCTGCCATGGAAGTCACTTACCCGAGTGCAGACGGGGCACCTCAACCCACCACCACAACAGGTGCCTGCTCTGTTAAACTTCTGACTCCTTCCCCCGGCCTTGGGGGCTGCGGGAGAGTCCGACACCTCCCACCTATCGTAAGGTCAGAGCCGGAGAGTCCTGCCAGCCCCTTCCCTCTGCACAGTCGGGATCATCTCCCTGCTCTCCCAGCCCCGGGACCGGAGCGATCCCCTCCGACAAGAGCAGCCTGTCCTGAGCACTGGGGCCCGCCACCTTCACGTCAGGGAGAAAAGGGTGTTGCGGCCGCCCGGCCGGTCCCACCTTCCCCTGGGCTGCGCGGGTGCAGCGGGCCCCGGCCCGGCAGGCTGGGGCGGGGACTCCCCGGGCCCCTCTCTCTAAGATGGCAGCGGGGCTGTCCCCACGCCGAGGGGATGGCATTAGCTGGCCTGGTGCGAGAGGCCCCGGCCAGGACACTTACCCGTGGGAGTTGGGGGTGGCCACTGCTCTCCTGCCCGGCTGCCGTGGGGGGCCCGATCCCGGCAGAGGCCTCCTCTCTCGAGCTCCGGGGAGGCGGCGGCTGGGTACAGCGCTTCCCCCGCTTCGGCCGGGGGCCCCGGCACCGCAGCGCCTCCGCTCCGCAGTCCAGCCGCCCTCGGGCCCCGGTGTGGTGCGGGGCCCCGGCGGGAGCCCGCAGCGCGCCTCCCTCTCGCGGGGAGTCGGGCGGGGGGGCCCGGCCCGGCGGGCGGATCCGCGGCGCTTCCTGGCCGGGCAGATTTTCTATCGCTCACAAAATGGCGCGCGTTCCAAACCTGCGCAGCGACCGGCGGCGGCAGCGGGGCCCGGACGCGGCGGCGGCCTGAGCCCCGGCCAGGCAGAGCGGAGACAGCCGCGAGAGCGAGCGAGCGGGGGGAGCGCAGCGCCGAACCGAGCCCCCGGGAACTCCTCGCTCACTTGCCCGCTCGCTCCCCCCTCCCCCCCCGCTCCTCCCCCTCCCCCCTTCCGAGCCGGCTTCTCCAGGGCTGTACTCCGGACCGCTCCTTGCTGCGCCCGCCCGCCCGCGCTGCCGCCTCCCCCTCGCCCCCTCCCTGCTGTCCCTGGGCCCGCGAGGGGTGAAGCCCCCAAAACCCGCGAGGACAATTTCCTGGGCAAAATTATAATTCGGGCGGGAAGGGAAATTATTTGAAAAAAAAAAAACCCCAACTGACAAAATGGCGACGGGACAAGCCTGTTACTATGGCAACTGTCAATCACGCCGCGAGGCGCCCCGCCCCCGAGGCGGGAGGCCGCTCTGACGTGGTGAAGGGGGAGAAATGGGCGAAGGAGGGGCTTGGTTTCCTTGGCAACTGGTGCTTCTCTTCCTCCCTCCCCTGTTCCACCATGGTGTGACGTTATAAACTCAGAGGTGCCGCCGCAGCGGGGGTCGTCCATGGCCCGGGGCCGCCGAGCCTGCGGCGGGGAGGGGGCGCGCGCCCCCCTGGGCTTGGCTGCGCGGGAGCGCCAGGCTTTATCCCCAGCGCGCAGCGGCGGGAGGTGCCGCCTCTCTGCTTCCCCTGGGCCTGAGCCAGCGGGATCTGGCGCATGAGCGGCAGCAGGCAGGAGCCGCGCTCACCCCCTTCCCGCAGCAGGCAAAGAAATTTCTAGTGTTCAGTCGTGGAGCGAACCCCTTCCACGCGTTACGGGAGGACAAGCTGAGGCGCAGCGCTGCCTGCCTGGATCTGCAGGCAGCTCCAGTACCTCTGCTGCCGGGCTAAGCTTGCAGACTTAAGCTGGAGGAATGGCAACGGCAGCTATTAAGAAACCTACAGAGACAAAAAAAAAAAAAAAAAAAGCCATGAGCAATAATGGGCGGCAGCCCTGCCGCTAGCTACTAGGGAGGAGACCCCACATGGAGATTAGAAGGAAAAGGTAGCAGACCCGCAACTTTGCAGCGCCCACAAGGCTTAGCATGCAGAGAACCTAACCCCTCTATCACTGTGTGTAGCCAGCAAGCTTAGGGTAAGATAAGGTCCTCCAGAGACAGCACCTGTTGGAGATCCAGGCTCCTCCTCTTTTCCTGCAAGGGGAGTTAGGATCTTACTGAGGCATTTTTCTGCACAAGGTAGTTCCTACATATTGTTCCAGGCTTTGGCTAGTAGGTTTAGCTCCCCAGCAGTATACACAGAAAATTTTACCAGCTATTCTGGCTTGTGAGTGGATCAGTATAAGGGCGAGATTGGGGGTGGGGAGGAAAGAGATATTAGATAGCAAAAGTAGGATACTGGGAGAAAGATCAGTGGGGAGGAGAAAATGTTAGAAAAGGTAGATAGGATGTAGGGAATAAAGAAAATGGATTAAAAGGTTGGATTGAGAGAAGGAAATACACATTGAAGACAGACCAAAAAAAATTTTTTTTTCAGAGGGTCTAGTCCTTAGGGACTGTCAGGGCCGGCTCCAGGCACCAGCTTAACAAGCAGGTGCTTGGGGTGGCCAAGGGAGAGGGGTGGCAGGTCCCTCACTCCTAGGAGCGAAGGACCTGCCGCTGAACTGCTGTCGCTGATCCTGGCTTTTTTTTTTTTTTTTTTTGCTTGGGGCAGCAGAAATGCTGGAGACAGCCCTGGGACTGTAAAGCTTCAATTTGGCAGCCACACTACAGATGGTATATTTAGTGTTTATTGCAAGGGTGCCATACACATTCTTTAAAGAGGCCTGAATACTACTTTTAGTTTTGGCTCAGGGTCTAAATTTAGTTCTACATACTACTCTAAATCTACTGTGGAATTCCCAATCATCTTACTGGGAGGCTTGCACAAATATCAGCAGTAGAATATGGCCTTTACTACCTTGACTTAAATAATTAAAAGTTTAAGTCACATACAGCATCACTGAGGGGAAATTCTTCTCCTGTTTAGGACCAGTTAGTGCTATTTGTTTCCTTCTATTTCCTCTTCCTTGTACTCTATTTTGTGTCTCCTCTCAATGTTTTCTGCCTCTGGGTCTCTTTTTACAGTGTCTGATGTGCAACAATTCCCAATTCCCACCATATAGTTTCACTCCTACACCATTTTTCATCTCATCTGAAACAAGATCAACAATTAAATAGAGACATATAAAATGTCATTGTTTGATATGAGTATTAATACACAGATTAACATGGACAGGAACTTCACACTTCTCCAAGCCATTGTTTCAGGCTGCTTGCACATTCAGGAAAACAGCACTACATTTACTCTCAGTTTCTATTTGAAAGATTACATTTGCAACCATGAAAGCTAGAATTTTTTAATGAAAGTTTAGATTCTGCAGAATCTGAACATACCATGTAGCTCACATGAGATACCAAGCAAGCTGAATTTTTAACACTTAATGCCACCCCTTTGGCATGGAGAGCACAACAAAGGTCTACAATGTAGCTGTTGTACTGCATGCGGTATCACTTGCTGCTACTGGCAGACTCCTGGTGGTCTTGCTGCAGCACACAGGATGCAACAGGCACTAGAGGAAGCAGAAGTAGATACCAGGAATAGAGGCTTCTGCAAGGCTGACTCAGAGACAAGATATGGGGCCCCTATACATGCTGCCTTCAGGCACAGTCCTTCCCTACTGCCGCTTCACCAGGCTTAGCAACGGGCAGGGGATGGAAGTGCTAAACTGAGATGTTGGCTAGAGAAGGGTTTCTGAATATGCAGGAGGGTGAGGGTGAATTTCTGAGACACGAGAAAGAAAGGTGGGATGGGGAGGAATTCTGAACTTGGGACTAGTCAGGGAGGATGGTTATGGTGAGGGCAGAGGATTTGGTACATGGGAGAAAGGAGGCGTCTGAGCTAGGGATTCTGACGGAGGTGGAGTTGTGAGGGAGTAGCAGGTTTGAGCCAGGGTGAAGGAAGGCTATCAGGAAGTAGAAGGGCTTTCAGCAGCGGGGAGGATAAGCAGGGGAGAGGGTTCTGAGCAGTAGGTAAAAGGGGAAAACAGAGGGCAGGGAGAGGAAGGGTGAGCCTGGGGGAGATCAGGCTGGAAAGAAATAAATAGTTAAGGGAACTTGGATGTTCTTAATTGAAAGGGAAATGGCTATGAGATGGGTGAATGAGTTGAACTGGTGAATAAGTGTGTGTGTGCGCACAATAAGCAGGGATCACAATCTCCCTCACCCTTATTTTTCACCAAGGCACAAAAGGAGACATTCATTTCTTCCACCCTGCTCTTGGTTATAATGTCACCCAGTTTTTCATTAGGAACTAAGGTGATGGAGAGGAAAGAAAAGGATGCTCCCACTTTCAACTTGTCCCCAACCTCCCTTATCCCCCACCAAAAGCCATTCAGGGACATGCTCACTAGTGTGCTAGTTTTACACTTTGAAAAAAATCTAATGAATTTGTGGGAAGGGAGAGAGTTGCAGATCACATGTTACCTGATAGAGAATGAAAATGCTTTAAAAAAAAAAAAAAAAACACACACACCACACATTTTTTTTAATATAGAGGGAGCCCATGATGCTGTACAGAAGACTCCAGTCCACAAAAAAGAAAACCCAGAGGAGGGGTAGGTTTGGGAAACACTATGGTATCTGTAGTCCCACCACTGATTTTGGGCACCAGCCACCCCTCATACTCTACAAAAGAAAAAAAAAGGTGAAGTCGGGAAAGACAAGATGTAACAAGTTAAATTTCTAAAACATAAATAGCATGGATGTACGTACAATTAAATAGTGCTCAGTAAACAGCGTTCAACCGTTGTATTCCTTTAAATCAGGGGTAGGCAACCTCTGGCACATGTGCCGAAGGCGGCACGCGAGCTGGAAGTTGCTTGGATCATATTCAATAGCTGGCTCCAAGTTCTTTTCTGCCCTCATTGCAGTTATTATTGGCAGGCAGAGCAGGCTCATCCAAAGGGGACCCCTCTTGTAGGCCCTGTGCCCTTGGTAGCTTAGAGGAAGGGACTTGCTTTCTGGACAGGGACTTTGATTCTGAAATTGTTGGTAAAAACCTGGAGTCCTGGCTGAGGAATATGCCAAACAATTTTCCTCAGAGAATATTAAGGCATTAGAAAAGACAGCATAATCCAGGGGTAGCAACCTATGGCACGCGTGCCAAAGGCGCCACATGAGCTAATTTTCAGTGGCACTCACACTGTCCTGGTCACTGGTCTGGGGGGCTCTGCATTTTAATTTAATTTTAAATGAAGCTTCTTAAACATTTTAAAAACCTTATGTACTTTACATACAACAATAGTTTAGTTATATATTATAGACATAGAAAGAGGCCTTCTAAAAATGTATCACTGGCATGCGAAACCTTAGAGTCAATAAATGAAGACTCGGCACACCACTTCTGAAAGGTTGCCGACCCCTGCTTTAAATTGTAGCACTGGTATTTATTATGTCTAGTAGACTTAGGCCTTGTCTTCACAAGAAAGTTGTACCACTAACTTAAATCAGTTAAATTGGGAGGAGGGTAGCATGGGAATGAGAAAACCATGAGGTAGTTGGAGGCTGTGTATGTTTATAGGCTAGAGAGGGAGGTAGAACTTGACAAGGAAGGGAGAGATTGATTATAGTGGAAGAGAGGATATAAATAAATTTTTGGAGGTCAGGCTATGTAACACGTCCCAAGTAGGTTGGGATTGAGGGGAGCCTGCCTCTGTCAATACGTTTGGTGAGTGCAGAGGAAGGCGTCTGTGTGCAAGAGAAGATTCTTGGGAGTTTGCATGTGTTTAGCATTTGCTCAAACTTGAAAGCCAGGCAGTGGTGCATCTGTGAGATTGGGGGGAGGGGCATGAAGCAGAAGTGAGCATTAGTTGGGATAAAAAAGAAGAATGCATGACAGTTTATAGTGGGAGAGGTAGGACAGTATACGAGAGAGAAGATGACAGTGGGAAGCGTACAGAGAAATTGAGAATGTGGAATACAAAACAGGAAAGGAGCCATATTTTTATGTCACAGTTTGGGTGAAACCATTGAAGCTGGTGGGTGCAACAGCAGACCCTCATTCAGAATAAATGAGGAAAGCAGCTAAGCTCCTTTTGGAGTAAGATACCTGAAATATGAGCCACCTCAAAAAAAAAAAAAAAACCACACCACCACCACCACACACAGGACTCATGGCAAGGAGCTGTGCTAGGAGAGCAAACACAGGGGGCTGGGTATTGTTTGGTAGAGCTTTGTGCATGCACACAAATGTGTATGAATAGGAGAAACATTGCAAAGGCAAACAGAGGAGGAAGCACCAGACATAGCACTTGTAACAAGCCTGTGAACTTGTAATGGGACAGTGAGAACAAAGCTATGAGGGGACTTTTGGGCAGAGTGCTAGCTGGAAAGGGCCTTGAAACTCTGAGCAAAGAGACTTCCTCCTGTTTGAGTCTTACTTTGTTCAGGGAAACAGGACTTGTTCATTTACAAGATTGCAATATCAATTTCTCCTAACAGAAACAACCTGCAAGACGCTGAATATAAAACACAAGAAAGTTGGAGGGGAAAAAAAATTGTCCTGCAAAAACAGAAGTGATGAAGATAAACAAACTGAAAGGGACACAAGAAAAGATAAGACAGCTGAGAAAAAGGAAATATGGAGCTGGGGACAAGGGGAAAAACAAATAAGATTTTTTTTTGTAAGTTCTTAATACAAAGAGTAGATGTAAAAGTATGTAATAGCAAGAATTTAATTAAAAATGGGATCATCTGTGCTGGGGATGGAAGATTTCCCTATAAACAGCCCTGGCTGGTTATCCTGTCTCCCTCCTATTTTTGTCTTTAGGTTGACCACAACTCTCCTTCATCAAACTCTCACTTTGAAATGTATTGTTGACATGTGTGAAACCACAAAGCTACTGTTGTGGGTTCAGAAAAATTGGAAATGCTAAATGTATCACAATTTTAATAAGTTTCTTTTAACTGTCTTTGTATTTGTAACATGGACAATATTTGAAATCCATATGAGTATCCATACAAGTCTGGTGGGGTTGTTATACATGAAACTTTTCTATAAAAAAGAACCCACCATCTGTGTAAGATTCCAACTTCTTAGCACAAGATTGAGACAGGGGCATTCTACCAATGTATTTGACCCTTGAAGGCAGCAGTAGGGGATAGCCATTGTGCCCATTCCCCTGCTGTGTATAAATATTACCATCTAAACATTCCAGTTAGTTACTTAATTGTAGTCAGCAAAGGAACTCTCCACAGAAGACTGCACCTCTTTAGTCTTCATCACATCAGGAATCTAGCAATACTTTCTGGGTTTCACTTACTATTCCTCAACTTCTAGTCAGGTCTGGTTTATAAATATGAAGCCTTTGCCGCCTGTGGTTCAGCACATTGCTGTAGAGCTTGAGCATCTTTTTTTTTTTTTTTTTTTTTTTTTAAAAAGCCTGTCTCAGTGCCTGTTTTCCTGGGTATTTTGGCACCACTAGTCTTTTCTGCCTATGACTTGCTTTAGCCTGTTCTCTTCCCCTCCCTCCAGCTCCTCAGCACTGTTGCAGTGTTTTCATTAGTTTCACAGCCAGCACTGTTTTTGTTTCAAGGCATTCCAGCACCAAAATCTGGAGGACAATTTGATGGCTCGTGGTTCAGCACCTCTGTCCACATTCTGCACTTGTTTGGTCCATTGTCTGGTCCATTCTTCTTTTAACCCAAATGAGCTTCTGTTTTTCCTCTCCTTTATTTTGAGTATGGCATCCCAGGAGAAAGGAAGAATTCTCCCTCGCTGATGTTTGACACCATTAAGCAAAGTGTTTCAGACTGATGACTATGTTAATTGCATCATCTGCCTGATATTTGCAATGGTGCCACCCCACACGAAGAAACAAGCACCGCCAAACTTGTTAAGGCACCCTAGAGAGACTTCTGTAAGTTTAGTGTAAAGTTAATCTGCATACACAAATGGGATAGCTCAGTGGTTTGAGCCTTAGCCTGCTAAACCCAGGGTTGTGAGTTCAATCCTTGAGGGGGCCATTTAGGGATCTGGGGCAAAAAAGTCTGTCCGGGATGGTACTTGGTCCTGCTATGAAGGCAGGGGACTGGACTCAATGACCTTCCCTTCCAGTTCTAGATTCTATGAATACAAGAAGCTGAAGCACTATGGAAGAGCCAGCTTTCCCTTATACACCTCTGACTCCAAGCTGCTCCATAACCAAGCCTCTGTATTTTTCCTTTCTGCTATTACAGGCTCAAAGCAGAAAAGGAAAAAAAGAAGTGATTCTGGCTGTTGATATATTCTCAGCAACCTGACCTGGTCACTCCTGGACCTCCATCAGGCAGCCATGAAGATCACAGTAAGGAGGTGTTTCTCACCCTGCTTTGGCAGGGGTGGGATCTGTTGAAGCCTTTTTTTGTTTTGGGAGGTGGGGGCAGCTTGCACACCAAGGCAGATGCTCAGACCCTGGAACTCAGTACTCCCAGCATTGGAAACTTTGGCTTGAAAGCTGGTATCCTCATTATAAAGGGCATTTAGGACATCAACTCAGACAGCATCGGGCTTCCTGAAGCCCTTTTGAAACACCAGACCACCTCGTTGCTTAGACAGCTGGAGAACTATTCAAGTAGATGCAGACTGAAGAAGGCTGCTATGTGGACTCAGATGAGCCAGAAGTTTCTTATGATACCACCCTATCTCCCAGTGAGAATATGGTAGAAAGAGAGGGTTCAGAGACTGGTGACAATAATTAAAGACATGGCAAGACAATCTCCCTTTATATGGACAAATACATTGGAATCATCATGTAGAGAGAACTACAGATGAGGACACAATAGGGATATCCAAAATAATGAATGGTATATAAAAAAAAACTCAAGCCAGGCATTCCTGTTTCCTTGTTTTTATAAAAGACTGAGAGGGTATTTAAGGATTTAAAACTGATACAGGGAAACTTTTTGAAAACAATGCATAATTACCCCAGGAAACTCATTGCTATAGGATATCACTGAGGGCAGAAATTTAATAGGAATCACAAAGAGGACTAGACATTTATGAGAACATTCACAGTTATATTGATCTAATGTATTATATCCTTTATGGCTTTTTTCTAAATCTTCATGTTTCAGGGCATGTGCCAATTTCTAACTTACCCCAGGGCAGATTCCATAATTGCCTACTTGGAGGATGAAATCTTGATCTTCCTCCAAAGCATCTGGTACTGAAGTCATTGTAGGAGAGAGGTTATTGAGTTACATTGACTATTGGTCTACTCGCTATTGCAATTCGTATGTTCTCATTTGCTAGTTTTTACTTATGTACTTGATTTTACTCACTGGCTCATTTGTTTTCCTCTAGTTGTGGGCACATTCTACAGGCTTGTATATTATGCCTGATGCTAAGTTTATCACACTCAGGTTCCCAGAATACTGTACCCTACAAACCAGTCTCAGGATCTTGCTTCTCTCCCCCACACCAGTCCCAGCATATCAGAACACAAGAAGTTTACCTCATATACCTGATTTGAGAATTTCTGTTCACTCAGACTACATTTCCATGTAGTTTGAGGTGATGAAATTGCAAGGTGGAAAATGCTTCCAATTTCACCCAAGACAACTTCCAGGACAGCTTTTTAGTGTCCCCAGTCCAAGACTTTTCCTACCTGGTCCTAGACTCTAAGAAGCCCACGAACATTATTTAGGAGAATCATATTGTCAGTCTGCACCATTTCTGGATTCAGCCCAAGTCTATTAGAGCAGACATGAGTGGTTCAGGAGTTAAGTAAAGCATAGCTCCATAGGCATGATTCCACCTACCCTCTACCACCTAGCGTCAAAACCAGAGATACTCACATAGCTGCTGCACCTCATGTAATCACGTACCATTAACTGGCAGTTTTGCTTCATATGCCCTAGTCTTCCATTTAAACCAAATGGGAGGACATACACTCTGAGAGCCCTCATCCAGTGACCCCTTTGGTGAAAAGCCATGTCTCTGTTTTTTTCCCTTTTGAACACCAAGCTCCTTTCACCACCAGCAGTGGTGGCTCTTTCATCTATTCAGGACTTAATGTTTCTACTCTGAGATGTTACAATCTAGAGCACTCATTGGGCCATTCAAATAGTCTGTCTTCCACACATCCTCTGCTAGTGCCAGGAGACCCAGGTTTGGGAGTCCCCAGGCAAGACTACGTAACACTATCACAGGGTGCACCACTCAGCGCTGGTCTAGCTCCTCCTCCTGGTCACTCTGGGGAGGAGTTCAAGAGGCCAACACCCCTGCCTGCAGTTTGCACACCATTACTCCAACTCTGGTCTGTAGTGCCTCTCTCACTCCAGGACCCTCAGCATCACCTTCACAACTTAGGCCTCCAGCTAAGTCATTCAGTATTCGCCCTTGTAGTATAGTCCCTCAACAATCCTAAGCAGTCTTCCCATTCACTACCTCAATTTTATACCATGTGCTCAGTGGCTGGTAGGGGAACCTAGGCCCACCTTCTTCTCCAAGTTCCAGTCCAGGGACCCTCAGCTCAGCAGTCTAGGCATCCTCTCTCTGCCTTCACTAGACTACTTCCTACCACTCTGGTTTCTCCTCTCTCAGGATATGTGTACCAGCTCCCAAAATCCTCCTTCTCTAGGAATGGCAGTTGCTTGCCTTTCCCTGCAACCCAGTCTGTAGCCTGCTACCTGGCTTTATAAGCCCTGCATGTTCCTGCACAGGTGAGCCTCTCTAATTAACTTCCTCCAGCCTAAAACTTCCCTGTTTGCAACCTAATTAGCTGATTGGGCCCACCTGGCCCAATTCACCTCTTGCAGGGCCAGTACGGGCAGCTCATCCAATCACAAGCGCTCAAAGGATTGGAGTCTGTTGTGCACTTAATTGAGTGAGTTTTGGGTCAAAGCTACCACACAAGTCCAATCCCATGGGTGCTTGGCCAGAGCACAAGATAAAAATGGGATTTACATCACTAACACTCAGAGGGCAATGCCACATGGCAGTCAATTCTAAATCAAATCATCATCTGGGCTAAACAACTGGGACTAGGTTCACAAGAAGGACATATGCATGGCAACATGTGCCTTTTAGGTGCTCTCTCATCTAGTGAAATCCACAAGATCAAGTTCGGCATCCAGGCTCCCCATACAAGTCGTGGGGAAAGTTAGATACCTAAAAAGGGATTCAATGAAGCCAGCAGACTTCATAAAGGTCCTTAGTTTTATGGGCTGCTTATTCATAAAAGGTTCAAATAGGAAAATAAACACACCAGAAGTACATATGGTTGTAGCAGTGTCTCAGAAATGCAGTTTTTTCCTAGCAGGAGCCTTCCTAGAAGACTGTCTTTTGTGTATGTACTTTTGAAAATTTGCATCAGTCTTGCCTCCTTCCCCTGGGCTAGTATGAGAACTCCTCTAGCTCCTAACCTCCCAGTCTTCAGAAAAAGGATTCCTCCCTTCATAAGAAGGCTGAGACATGCGGATACCATAATCCTAGAGCCCACCCTTGAATGTCAAAGGGTCTGTGTTATCCATCACACTTGCCCTCCCCAAATACTTAGTTTGCTTTCTGTTGATTTTAATTCAGGTAAATTGTAGTCTATGTGGTATCATGCAAGACAAAGCTTTTGCTTCTCTGTGGGAAATTCCTGGAGCAGTCAAAAAAAAATATCCTCAATCCTGTTAAAATGAGGTCTTTCCTTGGCAGCTTCTTTTGAAGCTTATCCAGTGGTACAAAATACAATTTCCTCATTCTATGGTTGTGCAGCAGAATATGTCAGTGCTGGCTGAAGTGAAAACTTTGTTCTGGATGTCAAGCGATAGCTTTTTGTCCTCTCTCTGGGGTGTATTGTCTTTTAAATTCAGGCAGATGATATTTGCAGTATCTCTGACTTCACAAATCTATTCAGGAAAGTTATTAGAAGTATGTTCTTCTGTACCTACCGTACCATCAAATCTTCTGCTTTGTTAAAAAGAAAAGTTAGTGGGACAGATTTTCAAAACTGTCCACCTAGGGAACTGTACCATGCTAAGAACCAAGTGGTCCCCTAGTATGCTTGTAAAACACATGTCCACACACAAGCGTGATCTAAACAGTTTTCAAGCATGCCAAATACTGCTTGGATTAGACTTGTATTACTCAGGATTAAATACTGGTTTAGACTAAACCATTTCAGTCTGCCCCATTGTAGCGTCAATGCAGACCTGTCAGCTTTACATGTTAGATTATAGGTTTGCAGACCCTGCAGGCAAAACTCATCAGTTTACAGTAAAAGCCTCTTTGACTGGTTGAAGACCAATTGGAAGGCATGAGATGCACTGTCCTAGGAATGGGGGTTCCACGACCACCGCTCCCAAGAGGAGGAGGAGGGTGGTGGTGGTCGGGGACTCCTTCTTCAGGGGGACTGAGTCATCTATCTGCCACCCCGACCGAGAAAACCGAGAGGTCTGCTGCTTGCCAGGAGCTAGGATTCATGATGTGACGGAGAGACTGCCGAGACTCATCAAGCCCTCGGATCACTATGCCTTCCTGCTTCTCCATGTGGGCACCAATGATACTGCCAAGAATGACCTTGAGTGGATTACTGCAGACTACATGGCTCTGGGAAGAAGGATAAAGGAGTTTGAGGCGCAAGTGGTGTTCTCGTCCATCCTCCCTTTGCAGGGAAAAGGCCTGGGTAGAGACCGTCGAATTGTGGAAGTCAACGAATGGCTACGCAGGTGGTGTCGGAGAGAAGGCTTTGGATTCTTTGACCATGGGATGGTGTTCCAAGAAGGAGGACTGCTAGGCAGAGACGGGCTCCACCTAACAAAGAGAGGGAAGAGCATCTTCGCAAGCAGGCTGGCTAACCTAGTGAGGAGGGCTTTAAACTAGGTTCACCGGGGGAAGGAGACCAAAGCCCTGAGGTAAGTGGGGAAATGGGATATCGGGAGGAAGCACGAGCAGGAGAGTGCAAGAGGGGAGGACTCCTGTCTTAGACTGAGAAAGTGGGACAATCAGCAAGTTATCTTAAGTGCCTATACACAAATGCAAGAAGCCTGGGAAACAAGCAGGGAGAACTGGAAGTCCTGGCACAGTCAAGGAACTATGATGTGATTGGAATAACAGAGACTTGGTGGGATAACTCACATGACTGGAGTACTGTCATGGATGGATATAAACTGTTCAGGAAGGACAAGCAGGGCAGAAAAGGTGGGGGAGTTGCATTGTATGTAAGAGAGGAGTATGACTGCTCAGAGCTCCGGTATGAAACTGCTGAAAAACCTGAGAGTCTCTGGATTAAGTTTAGACGTGTGAGCAACAAGGGTGATGTCATCGTGGGAGTCTGCTATAGACCACCAGACCAGGGGGATGAGGTGGACGAGGCTTTCTTCCGGCAACTAGCAGAAGTTACTAGATTGCAGGCCCTGGTTCTCATGGGAGACTTTAATCACCCTGATATCTGCTGGGAGAGCAATACAGCGCTGCACAGACAATCCAGGAAGTTTTTGGAAAGTGTAGGGGACAATTTCCTGGTGCAAGTGCTGGAGGAACCAACTAAGGGCAGAGCTCTTCTAGACTTGCTGCTCACAAACTGGGAAGAATTAGTAGGGGAAGCAAAAGTGGATGGGAACCTGGGAGGCAGTGACCATGAGATAGTCGAGTTCAGGATCCTGACACAAGGAAGAAAGGAGAGCAGCAGAATACGAACCCTGGACTTCAGAAAAGCAGACTTTGACTCCCTCAGGGAACTGGTGGGCAGGATCCCCTGGGAGAATAACATGAGGGGGAAAGGAGTCCAGGAGAGCTGGCTGTATTTTAAAGAATCCTTATTGAGGTTGCAGGAAAAAACCATCCCGATGTGTAGAAAGAACAGTAAATATGACAGGCGACCAGCTTGGCTTAACAGTGAAATCCTTGCTGATCTTAAACGCAAAAAAGAAGCTTACAAGAAGTGGAAGATTGGACAAATGACCAGGGAGTAGTATAAAAATATTGCTCAGGCATGCAGGAGTGAAATCGGGAAGGCCAAATCACACTTGGAGTTGCAGCTAGCAAGAGATGTTAAGAGTAACAAGAAGGGTTTCTTCAGGTATGTTAGCAACAAGAAGAAAGTCAAGGAAAGTGTGGGCCCCTTACTGAATGAGGGAGGCAACCTAGTGACAGAGGATGTGGAAAAAGCTAATGTACTCAATGATTTTTTTGCCTCTGTCTTCACAAACAAGGTCAGCTCCCAGACTACTGCACTGGGCAGCACAGTATGGGGAGAAGGTGACCAGCCCTCTGTGGAGAAAGAAGTGGTTCGGGACTATTTAGAAAAACTGGACGAGCACAAGTCCATGGGGCCGGATGCGCTGCATCCGAGGGTGCTAAAGGAGTTGGCGGATGTGAGTGCAGAGCCATTGGCCATTATCTTTGAAAACTCATGGCGATCGGGGGAGGTCCCGGATGACTGGAAAAAGGCTAATGTAGTGCCCATCTTTAAAAAAGGAAAGAAGGAGGATCCGGGGAACTACAGGCCAGTCAGCCTCACCTCAGTTCCTGGAAAAATCATGGAGCAGGTCTTCAAGGAATCAATTCTGAAGCTCTTAGAGGAGAGGAAAGTGATCAGGAACAGTCAGCATGGATTCACCAAGGGCAAGTCATGCCTGACTAACCTAATTGCCTTCTATGAGGAGATAACTGGGTCTGTGGATGAGGGGAAAGCAGTGGATGTGTTATTCCTTGACTTTAGCAAAGCTTTTGATACAGTCTCCCACAGTATTCTTGCCAGCAAGTTAAAGAAGTATGGGCTGGATGAATGGACTATAAGGTGGATAGAAAGCTGGCTAAATCGTCGGGCTCAACGGGTAGTGATCAACGGCTTCATGTCTAGTTGGCAGCCAGTTTCAAGCAGAGTGCCCCAAGGGTCGGTCCTGGGGCCGGTTTTGTTCAATATCTTCATTAATGATCTGGAGGATGGCGTGGACTGCACTCTCAGCAAGTTTGCAGATGACACTAAACTGGGAGGAGTGTAGATACGCTGGAGGGTAGGGATAGGATACAGAGGGACCTAGACAAATTAGAGGATTGGGCCAAAAGAAACCTGATGAGGTTCAACAAGGACAAGTGCAGAGTCCTGCACTTAGGACGGAAGAATCCCATTCACTGTTACAGACTAGGGACCGAATGGCTAGAAAGCAGTTCTGCAGAAAAGGACCTAGGGGTTACAGTGGATGAGAAGCTGGATATGAGTCAACAGTGTGCCCTTGTTGCCAAGAAGGCTAACGGCATTTTGGGCTGTATAAGTAGGGGCATTGCCAGCAGATCCAGGGACGTGATCATTCCCCTCTATTCGACATTGGTGAGGACTCATCTGGAGTACTGTGTCCAGTTTTGAGCCCCACACTACAAGAAGGATGTGGAAAAATTGGAAAGAGTCCAGCGGAGGGCAACAAAAATGATTAGGGGTCTGGAGCACATGACTTATGAGGAGAGGCTGAGGGAACTGGGATTGTTTAGTCTGCAGAAGAGAAGAATGAGGGGGGATTTGATAGCTGCTTTCAACTACCTGAAAGTTGAAAGGATCCAAAGAGGATGGATCTAGACTGTTCTCAGTGGTACCTGATGACAGAACAAGGAGTAATGGTCTCAAGTTGCAGTGGGGGAGGTTTAGGTTGGATTTTAGGAAAAACTTTTTCACTAGGAGGGTGGTGAAGCACTGGAATGGGTTACCTAGGGAGGTGGTGGAATCTCCTTCCTTAGAGCTTTTTAAGGTCAGGCTTGACAAAGCCCTGGCTGGGATGATTTAGTTGGGAATTGGTCCTGCTTTGAGCAGGGGGTTGGACTAGGTGACCTCCTGAGGTCCCTTCCAACCCTGATATTCTATGATTCTTCTCCATTCCACTGCCTCTTCTGGAAGGACAGCAAATCAGAGCTGCTACAGTAGGCAGTCAGAGGCTGAGTGCTCCCACTCTCCTCAGGAACTGACAGAATTTTTTGGGTAAGAGGCAGGGGAGAGGAGTACACAATACCATTTTCACAGGAGGGGCAGGGAAGGAAGCAAAAAGATCTCAGCAGCTCAAGGTGTCTCTGCTCACTCTTCCCCACTTGGAAAAATAGGTCTGTTCTTATCCACTCCACTCTTCTCCTCAGGGTGGATTTGATTTAAATCAAATTGATTTAAATCATGATTTAAATCACTAGTCAGGAAGACTCAATTTAATCATGGATTTCTACATTAAAGTGCATTCTTGTTGGTTGTTATAACCTTAATACATATTCTTCACAACTCAGAGATAGATGTAGGTTTCATTTTTAGAGGGTACACACTATACATTTTTAAGTGATTTATTTTGAAAACTTTACAGATTAGTTTTACAGCTATATCAGAAAATGAATGATTGTTTGGTTATTTCATTTACCAAAGGTAATTGAAGCAGATTTATGAAGTCATTGGGAGGTGAACTATCTCCAATTCAATAGGTTAATCATTAATATTTGGAGGATTTTCTTGCCATGCGGTATTAGGAGGAGAACATCACCAGACCAGTAAAATAAATTGTTTTAAACAACAATGTTATGTATTCTGGATTTTTTTCTTCAACAGCAAACATAATATTTTAACAAAACAAGCATATGAATTTTTGAATTTAGTTAAACATTCAAGTTTTTTAAAATCAGGTATGTTTTTGTTAAAATTGTTTTTAACTAAAACAGTTAAATGAAATATTTTGTTTTTTAAAACAAAAATTAAATTGGACTATGTCAGCCAGGTCAAGGTGAGAAACTTAAAATATTGGCTTCTGCAGCTAACTCAGTCGTCTTCACCTTCATTTTCCTGTTTGTTCATAATCTGGAAAAGAAAAACAAGCTTTCCTGCTTTTTCAGGTCCCAAACGATTTCTTAATTTTGAATGAATTAGTCCAAAGGAAGAAAATATTCTTCCTTCACCGGCAGAAGAAGCTACTGCTGTTAAAAGTGAGATTATCACTTCAACAGTCTCTGAATCCAAGTGCTTAAGTGACTTCCACCTGTTCACTGGTGTGACTTTCTTTAAAACATCATCAGCAAACATATATTTCTTGAATGGTTCACCCTTAGCTCTGAAGTTTATTGTAGTTGCCGTTATGGAGGGATGATTGCTGGATATCCATGTCATAGCCAACTCCTCTTCTTCACCAGTTAAGGTTTGACCCTGGTACCGAGCATTGAGAATATTTGCAAGAAAATGAGCTTTAGATAGTGCTTGTCCCATTCGGTTTTTTTAATGCTTGTAATTTAACTTTGTCATTGCCTATTTCTCTTTTTAAGATCTCACTCAGTTCCTTCCAAATTTCAACAGCGTCAGCAATAAAACAGCTATTTCCCTGCATTTTGTTCAAGGCTACAGAAATAGGCTTCAGGGTACGCAGCATGTGTTCAACATTTCTCTTAAGCCCAATGTTGAGAACTTTGGCTTTGACAGTGCCATCTATTTTTTTCAAAATTTTGTTCACAAACTGATCGAATTAGGCCAGTTCTTGATATAGTGCTCAAAACAGTCCACTACTGAGTTCCATCACACATCTTGTGGAAGAGTTAGCTTGGTTCCTCCCACTTTTTTCAGAGCAGCTGTTGCAAAGTGGTTGTTACAGAAGTATTTTGCAATTTCAACAACATTAGCCTTTCTTTCTGGAACACTGAAGTCTTTGGCTAGGAGGTGCATCAGATG
>NW_020664382.1:4866985-4913180 GCF_002925995.2 Terrapene triunguis
CAGCCCGTTGCCAGCCCGGGTTCCGTCCATCCAGGCTGGTAGCAGGCCCGGCGGCCAGAACCCCAAATGGGCAGCGGATGAGCGGCTCATCCCACTGCTGGTCTGGGCTTTCACAATCCAGGCCGGCAGCGGGCTGAGCGGGGCCGGCAGCCAGTACCCCGGCTGGCAGCAACGTGCCACTAAAAATCAGCCCACGTGCCACCTTTGGCACGTGTGTCACAGGTTGCCGACACCTGTTATATTGTCAAGGGCAAATTTCAGACACAACCCAATTTAAAAGACTTCCAATTAAAAATTTATCAAGAGAAACCAAATAAATGTTCTCAGAAAATTCAAAGGGCATAAAAATTAACGATGTGAATTTTTGCACCAAAAGTCCACATACTTTTAGAAGAAAAACAAGAACTTCTGTGTTATTTTAAGCCCACTTTAGAACGCATCCCTAACTATGAGGCTGCAACCAGAAGCCGCCATAACGGTGCCGGACTCACTACAGTGGTGCCTCCTGCTGTTTGGTTAGGGAATTAGCTCTTTCGGCAGCACGCCTTCGCTAGTGGTGTCTTGCCCTCCGTTACTTTCTCAGTCTCCACAGTCCTCACCGTTGGACCCCTGTCACTTCCAGATCACAGCGTCCACTTCTAGACACTGCCCTCCGGCTGTGCCCGCTCTGCTGGCTCTCCCCCCCCCCTTCCAGGGGACCAACAGCTTCTGGTTCTATCATTCGCCTCAGTGGCTCACAGCAGTCATTAGTCTAGCCCCTTCCTCCAAGGGCAAACTGCAGTCTGGCTTAGCCACTCTCATCACTGGCAAGTGGGGGAAAAGGGGGGAGCCCAGGCCCGCCTGCTACTCTGGTCCCCGACCCAGGGACCCTCTAGCGGCAGCCACTTACTGCCTTCCTACAACTCTCCTCTACTGCCTGCTTCCCTGGGCCACTTCCCCATAGCTCCAGTACCTTTTGTGCCCCATGTGTCAGGACCCCAGTCGGGCAGTTGTCAGCCTAGAGTTCTCCCAGCCTCTGCTGGCCCTGCCAAGCCCTGCTCTGCTCTATCTTAGGTGCTTCTCTCGCTAAGAGCCAGTTCTTCTCCCTTTGCCCTCCAGGGAGAGACTAAGGCCTTGGCTACACTTGCGAGTTACAGCGCAATAAAGCAGCCCCGGGCACCCTAGCTCACTTCCCATCCACACTGGCAAGGCACGTAGAGTGCTCTGACTCTGCAGCTACAGCGCTGCTGGTACTCCACCTCGGCGAGTGGAATAACGCTTGCTGCACCCCGCTGGAGCGCTGTGGCACCAGTGTGAATGAGGTGTTGCATTACTGCGCTGTGATCAGCCTCCGGAAACGTCCCATAATCCCCTTAAGTCAAGTGGCCACTCTTGTCATTGTTGTGAAATCGGCTGCAGGAATGCAGAAATGCCCTTTCAAAGCTCCGTTTCGGAGAAGCTTATCAGCTCCGAGAAAAAGCAAACATTTACTGTTTGCTTTGAGTGAGTGAGAGAGAGGCAGGGGAGGAGGGGGGGGGTCTGAACTTACAAGACAGCATGCTGACACACTCTCAGCACCCCAGAAACCCACTCTCCCTCCCCCCACATACACACAACACACTCCCTGTCACACTCCACCCCCCGCCCATTTGAAAAGCACGTTGCAGTCACTTGCATGCTGGGATAGCTGCCCATAATGCACCGCTCCCAATGTCACTGCAAGTGCCGCAAATGTGGCCACGCCAGTGCGCTTGAAGCTGTCAGTGTGGACAGACTGCAGCGCTTTCCCTACTACGCTCTACGAAGGCAGGTTTAACTCACAGTGCTCTACATCTGCAAGTGTAGCCAAGCCCTCAGCTCCTCTCTGCCCTGCAGCCTTCTTATAGAGCCCAGCCAGGCCCTGATAGGCTGCTTTCAAGCCTCCACTTGATTGGCTCCCAATAAGCCCTTCCATGATTGCTTGGGGCTCTGTGATGCCTCTCTGGCTTGCTCCAACTCCTTTCATGCCAGAGTGGGGCAGCTGCCCCACTACACCCCCATATTACCATAAGTGGTATGAAATTTAGGGTATCAATGTACAGTACTTGCACTGAGAGCAAAAAAGCTTATCCTAAATTTGTGGATATCAAATGCAAAAATCTCATGTCTAATACCTGGAAACCTGAATTAATTAATTATTTTAAGCTTGTGAAGATGACAGACTATCCACAAGGATAATACCACAAACTTTGTGCAATATAGTTAACTTATTTAGATTACCTTAACCCTAATGAATAGACTGGACCCATGCTCTTTCCACAAAACTAGGACTATCCCATTTCTAACTGTATGTCTAGAGTGACTAATATAAAAACACATCGAAGATGGGACACATACTTTATATCTGCCATAGGGATGGCAAGTGCACAAATAAAACTTGTAGCTTTTATGCTTGTGAAGTCCTGTTCCTGGCCCTATCAAACCTCACTGTTTTCCCTTATAAATCCTGTACCCTTTCTGGTTCCCCCAAATGCTTGAGAGAGAAGTGGGAACTTGGACCAAGAAGTCTGTGGTATCAGCTCAGGTAATGCTCGTGCAGTGAATTAGTGCTTGGAGTAGGGATGTTCATAGCATTAAACTTTTTTTATTCATAGTTAGTACCAAAAGGTCTTTACCTAAACCCATTGCTAACGTGGTTTTAAGGAAGGTTAAGGCATTAAAGGTACTTAAAAACTGAAGTGTTCAGTATCCACCCATTCTAAACAACTTTAGCTCTATATCAACCTAAAAAAATTAATAGAAAATGTTTTACTACATCAATGTGAACATTTCAGTTTTAACTGTTCATAACTCAAAAAACATTGAATTGATTTTCTTCAAACTTGGATTATTTTCCCTTCCTTAATGACCCAACAAGCCAACTTTCAGCTTTTGAGTTATGAGAGCAGGACATTTCAACTGAAACATAGTGGGAACATGTATTTTCCATCATTATATAATTAAAAAATAACTGATTTTGCTCAAATTTTCCAACAACATTCACCTTTTGAGCTGAAACCAAGCATGGAAAGTTCCAGTTCAAATGAATTTTTTGTGAGTCATGAAAAAGGGAGGTTAGAATGGATACTAGATTGCAACCTTAACTAATCCCATTCACTGCTGTAGACATACGCTGAATGTCTCAAATAGCAAAGCTAAAACAAGCATTTGGCATATCATTTACTTTAAAGGTACCTTTTTAACTCTCTCTCTCTCTTTCAGGTCGCTTAAAGTTGTGGGTTGCCTGCTCCCACTCCATGTGCATGGCCCCTGTATGCACTTGGCTGTTGATGAAATCCGGCTGTAGTCTAGATCCAACCTGTGGAGAGGTCAGGTGAGTACTTTTTTTTTTATTTTTTGGTAAACCATGATATATGTTGAACAGCTTTGCAAAACTTTTAATTTCCTTATTTTGCTCTCAATTGGATATGAAATATAGATTTTTAAGTAAAACATGTTACTGAAGTTCCACAACTTTGCTGAGCTAATCTAGCACCCAATTTCCAGGGGTGCTGAGCACCCATGACTCCCACTAACTTCAGCTGAAATGGTGGGGATTCAGAACATCTAATAATCAGGCCACTAGTCATTAGCTGAAGTAATTTTCCTAAAAATCATTCATATTCAGTGGTAGATAGGATTGTGCTTTACCTGATTAATAACCATAAGAGGTAGGAACAGAAGAGACCACTTGACTCATCCAGCCTGATCCCTGCCTTTTTCAGGACTATTCTGTACATCATTCCAATATCTGCAGTAAAGGTGCCATAGCTACATGTACGTCCTTTTATAGTGCCCAGAAACCTCAACTTACATAAATACCATCATGATCCATCACCACAGTAGGCTGGACCAAGAGATAATTGCTCTTTGGAGCCCCATAAACATCACCCCAGCATAGAACTGTGTGTGTGGCAGGAGGGGAAGAGTGCAGCAGCAGGCCTGTCCTACCGATCTGGACAGATACAACCCAGCTGCAGAGGTAAGGAGAGGGGGAGCCCCATGCCTCTTGCTTGCTGCTCCTGAGAGGAGGCTGCCCCTGTTGCCATTTCTGGTTTTGGGAAAAAAAGGGGCCCCATGCCACTGTTCCTTCCTCTCTAGGTTGATAGGGGTTCCTTCTGCCACCACAACTCTAAGTGGGGCTAAGGCCACACAAGGCCCTATATCATACTGTGCCTAGTGCCCCAGATTACCTTCTGCAGCCTAAACTTTTCCCTTCATTAGGGCAGTGGGTCCCAATGTTTTTACTAAGGCAGCAACCAACTGCATTTTGTCTTTTTTTGCATCCCACTATTACCTATATGCACCGTCTGCCCCAGCTGAGGAAGCTGGAGCGGGGTGGAAAGCAAGCTTGCCTCACACTCACCCTGCATCAGCGGCTCACGTCCTGCGGGCTGGCTCCTACTCCAGGCATTGCGACATAGTGCATAGGATTGTAGTGCATCCAGGTTTGGCCTGGCCAGGAGTGTATGTTTGCCTAGACCAGGGCCCAGTGATGGGTTAATCAGGCCCTGGATATGGGCAACCCATCTAGAACCTTCCTGGAATCCACTGGTGGATCGGGACCCACCATTTCGGAAACACTGCATTAAGTCACTGCCTTTACTCCCAACATCCTCCCAGTCTATGAATCATTCCAGACCATCATTTATATTGTTACCTTCAATTTATTTATTGACTTTGCTTTTATACTCCCCTGAATGTTCTCTTTGCAGAATTCACATAGGAAACAATATACCTATACTGTAACTTGAAGAAAGAAACTGGCTGAGTGGCCCATTATTGTTGTGGGAGGTGACAGCCAGATTTCTCTAGAGTGCGATAGACTACATTTAAAGGCCATATCCTACCTTGTACTATGGCTGCCTTGCACCATCTGGCAGTGCAAAGCTGCCTAACCTACCCCTTAAAGAATTCACTCACCATTCCCCTTCTCTGCTGTGCCAAGCACTGCTCAACTGCAGCTGAGGATCTAGCCCTAAATCTGTTGAAACTGCAACAGACTAATAAGTATTATCTTTTAAAAGTATCTCAGTGATACTGTTATGCATCTCTTGATAAGAGCCAAAACCACCTTTTGTGTTGTATTTGTATATGGTTTACTAGTTTGTAATAACTGAAACCTCTCTTCAGGCTGGAATGATGGTATTTTAAAAATGGGATGAAGGCAAGTATTGAAATCATTGCTGATTTGTGTGTGTACATACATGTACACACACATGTACACACATGTGCAAGTCAGCAATGATTTCAATACTTTCCCTCATTCCATTTTTAAAATACCATCATTCCAACCTAAAGAGAGGTTTAAGTTATTACAAACTGGTAGAGTCAATCAATATTTTATGATACTTCATCACCTCCTGCCATATTTGGATTATATGCCAAAGGAAAAAGTTATTTTGAGTGTCAAGTTATTTAGTTTTATTTTGGTCTAACAACAAGAAAGCTAAAAAAGAGGTGGGTGCTATCTCATCTGTCTCCATAGTCTGCCAATCAGATGAGGAGAGTTGTAAATATCCAGTCCCTCACATACCTTAAATTACATGCCTATTTGTACATTCCCTAGATTTAGCAGAAGGGAATAACAGTGGATAAAAACTAATCTATGGGATTTAATTTTAGATTTAGAGTCTCAGAAATTATTTTTATCTGATTAAAAATGTGAGTATCAATTTCATTACTGGAATTTTTCTTTCTTTCCTCAGTCGAGGATATAATTTTTGAAAATGTTTAATTTTTTTATGATGCTTAAGAGGCTCTTTTAATGCCAATTTAAAACTTTGTTGTACAAAACCTGTTGATTATATGGAGATCTGATTTAAAATGCTAGATTAATACTGAACCATCGAGGATCAGGTGCTTCCCCCTTTTCTGGGAAAATTTGGTAACGTCAGATATTTGTTCGACCAATTGGAGAAAAACTATTAAGCATGTAAATTAAGAACACAGGAACATATGAATTGCCATCTAAATCACATTAGTAGTCACTCTGTCTAGTCTAGTATTCTGCCGTCTCTGACAGTGACCACTACGAGATGCTTCAGTAGAAGTTACATGAAACCCTATAGTGGACAGTTATGGAATACCCTGCCGACAGGGACATTTTTATTCCCGAATCTGCCATTTGTTAATGATTAAGTTATGCCCTGACACAAGAGGGTTTCTATCCTTTATTTAGGATATGTTTTTATTCTATGCAATTTTGATGGTTCTCATAGTGTCCAGTTACCCCTTCTGGCTCCAGCAAGAGAGAGACTTGCTGATACTTAGCTGGGTGTTAGGTTCTTGACACCTACAATCTGTTAGCCACCCAAACAATCTCCTCAGGGCTATGCCAACCCTTACTTTGCCTTGCAGATTAACTATAGGTGCACTCCAGTCCTGAGCCCCTTTGAAGCGTTCCCCTGCGATATCCAGCCTCTGTCTACTCACAGAAATTGCAGGTTTGCTTTCCCCCAAAGGAAACAATGTACACACCAGCCTGTTTGATTAAACTGAGGACCAGCTCCCATATAACACAACAACACTGAGATATATTTATAGTGCAAACAATCGTTAAGTTCTTCTTCATCCTATAGGTGCTACACTGTAGGTGTGTCTGCATCCCTGCACCTCTCATCGGAGATCTTTGGTAGCAGTATCTGTTCAGACAACACATGCGCTCTCCCTCCGTTGTGTTCTGCCTCAAGGCTAATTAGCGCTGCGTGGGCAAACCACCCTCAGTTCCTTCTTAACTGCCCCCAGCCTGAGACAGAGCAAATAGCAATCCCCTTTCCCTTACCTTAGAGTTAGGTTTTGTTTTAGTTATTATTTCCATTAGATTTCTCTTAGTCTTATAGGGTTTCTGTTAGGTTTTTTCCCAGTTAAAAAACAAAACAAAACATAACTTTTTTTTCTTCACCACTTTCTTTTTCTCTCCTCTGGGGATCACCCCCAATAAGGGGCATGCCCGGCTCCCTGGGTTTAAAAGGTGCCTCTGACACTCCCGCTGTGTCCAATGCCTTGGAGAGGCTCACATTCTGCAGAAGTGCACCTTCTGCCAACAATTGTAGGCTAGATCCCCCCAAAAATAGGAGTTAAAGCTGAAACTCATCCTTATGGAGGATGCTCTTAAACCAGCGTCTGACCCTGGTCCAGAATCCATTCCACGACACAGACCATCCCCGGAGCCTTCTACTTTTAAGGACAGTGAGCCATGGAGGAAATCTTTGGACTCCCATTGCAAGGTCTCAAAGAAGAGGGCTGCAAGTCCTCAAACTCAACCCCAGACCAGCCAGAGGAGATCCCTGGTGCGATCAGTCACCTCGGCACCAGTGGCACCGATGACTCCAAAGCACGGTATCCATAGGACACATGGGTCATATGGTGCAGACACCGCCTATAAGCCCTAAGGACTCTAAGGGTGCAGGCTCCGAAGCAGCAGCATCGCCTGACAAAGGCAAGAGCACAGACTGTACCGTCTCTGCGAAGGAGGTACCGGCATGTAAACCATTGCTACTGACCGTTTCCAAACAACCCTTATTGGATGGACCATCTTGGGCAAGATCTGTGCCGATTTCCTCAGTACCAGCGAGTCAGCACCAACAGGTCCTGATGGTACTGATCACTGCGGTACCGCAGGACTTCTGTTTTTCGAGAGATCTTATGGTGGCTGAGACTCCAGAGTCCCTGCTACTCGGTATGACGGTCCCGGTACCGAGCACTTCTCGATTCCCAGAATCACCACAAGCAACGGGGTGTTTGCTTCCAGCCTCCTTATCAGTTCCACCACTTTCCAGCAAGGATTCAAATAGTGACCAGGATGATGTCCTCTCACTACCCACACATCCCAGTCACACCATCAGTGTAAGTCTCAGCCCTCTTGATATGACCAGCCATGGGTACCACCACCCATGCCCTTCCCCCCACCCCAGTGGCCATACTGGGATCCATGGGCAGCCTACAGGCACCATGCTTCACAGGCATCTGGTGTCTCCTACTTTGAGCCAATAAGATGATCTCCTGCAGCCTCTATGTCCAGAGCCCCAGAACCTTGAAAGGAAAATTTTGAGGTGCAAGAGGCCAGATTAGAAGAGGTGGTTACACCACTAACCAGTATCTCCTCCTCTTCTCCAGACGAGGCCGTGATGTTTCCTCCATCGTCCATAGTAGATGATTTTAAGTTGTTTCAGGTACTCACAAAAATGGTGGCAGACAAACTACAAATTCCCCTGGAGGAGCTGAAAGATACCCACCACAAGTTGCTGGATATATTGCACACGTTCTCCTCCTCAAGAATCGCCCTCCCGGTTAATGAGGTGCTTCTGGATCCTGGTAAGGTCATTTGGCAAATTACAGCCTCTATCACACCAACATGCAAAAAGGCCGATAAAAAGTACTATGTGCTCCCCAAGAATGCGGAGTTCCTCTTTTCACACCTCCCACCTAATTCCATTGTGGTGGACGCTGTGAATTCCTGCGGCCAACAACATCATTCTAAGGCCACCCCTTATGATAGACTGGAAAAGACTTGATTTATTTGGTAGAAAGACAAAAACCTCAGCGACTTTGCAAATCAGAATTGCGAATTACCAGGCCTTAATGGCAAAGTATGACCACATGAACTACACCAAATTTCATGCATTTATTGACCACCTGCCAGAAACACAATGGGAACAGTTTCAGATTATCATATATGAGGGACAGTTAGTAGTGAAAACAGCTCTCCAGACAGCACTAGATACCACGGATACAGCGGCCGATTCGGTATCAATGGCAGTAGTGGTGCGTTGGGCATCGTGGTTACACCTCTCAGGACTGCCAAAGGAGGTACAGATGACGGTCGAGGACCTCCCTTTCGAGGGCTCCAAACTGTTTGCAGACAAGATCGATGCATCACTTCATACCTTTAAGGACTCCGGAGCCACACTACATTTGCTGGGGATCTACATACTGGGACAGAAAAGAAAATTCAGTCCTCAGTCATCCCATAGATCCCAACCACCCCAGTACCCACCACTGCAACGGTACTATGAGCCACAGCGAAAGAGGCCTAAGACTCAAAAACGTAAACCATCAGCCCCTCAATCCTCAACATCCCAGCTCTTGACCTCGAAACACCAATTTTGACACCTTGGTCAAGGGCCCGAGAGACCACTCCCCATAACATCAGCTGTAACCTACAGACCTTTGGATGCCACCTCACTCTTTTCTTCCAAAATTGGAAGAACGTGACTTCTGACAGATGGATCTTGGAGATTATCTCCAATGGGTATTTTCTCCACTTCACCTCTCTCTCTCCTCTCTACCCTCCCTTCCTGTCCCTCTTCAGGGACCCTTCTTACGAGAGACTGTTAACATAGGAAATAAATCACCTGCTACTCCTAGGAGCCATAGAACCCACTCCTGTGCACCTCAGAGGCAAAGGCTTCTATTCCAGATAGTTCCTGATCCCCAAGAATAAAGAAGGGTGGAGATCCATATTAGATCTAAGAGCACTGAACAAATTTGTGAAGGCACAAAAAATTGAAGATGGTCACACTTTCAGCTATTATCCCATCTCTAGAGCAGGGGGATTGGTTCTCGGCCCTCGATCTCTATGATGTCTACTTCCATATATCAATCCAGCCATCCCACAAATGATTCCTCAGGACTCAGTCAGAACTATTACCAGTACAGAGTACCTTCCCTTTGGACTCTCATCCGCACCCAAAGTATTCTCCAAGTTCCTCTCTGTAGTCATGGCTCATCTACAGAGCCTAGGGATCATGATTTACCCTTACTTGGACGACTGTCTCCTCAGAGTCCACTCCTTCGAAGAAGCTCTTTGGGACACCCAAAGATGTATTCATGCATTTGAGTTTGCTAATCAATTCCCCAAAATCGACTTTGACTCCACTACACCACTTGGAGTTCATAGGAGCTGATCTTGACTCAATACAAGCGTAAACACTCCTCCCGCAACACAGATTTCACATCCTGACCACTCTCATAGAGACAGTTCAGGGCAGCCCACAAACACCAGCCAGACGTTGCCTCCAACTTCTCTGGCACATGGTGGCATGCACGTTTGTGATATCTCATGCCAGACTACACATGAGGTGCCTACAGGCATGGCTCAGGTCTGTCTACACACCAAAGATAGACTAGGCAAACCCCTGTCGATGCCCTTTAGGGTCAAACATTCCCTGGAATGGTAGAAAGACCCTATGAACGTCTGCATGGGGGTCCCTTTCACACAACTGACCCCCCCCCCAAAAAAAACATGGACGTATCCCTAATAGGCTGGGGAGCCCATCTGAATAACCAAAAAGTTCAGGGCAAATGGTCCCCAATGGAGTCGACTCTCCACATCAACCTCCTGGAACTAAGAACGGTCAGAAATGCTTGTGCTCACTTTATTCCACTGATCAGGGACACGCACACAAAAATCATAGTATGCATGTTTTACATAAATCATCAAGGGGGTGCCAGATCATCCTTCCTGTGCACCGAAGCACTAAAGCTATAGAATTGTTGCGTTCACCACAATGTTCTCATATCAGCTGCTTACCTGCTGAGAGTACAGAATATAACACCATACAGTCTCAGCCACAAGTTCTCACATGACTACGAATGGGAAATGAACCTGGCAGTACTCCACTACATATTGAATCACTGGGAAATCCCAATAATAGACCTGTTTGCTACTTACCTGAACAGGAAATGCCCACTCTATTGCTCCAGAGCTGGCGTCAGAAAACGCTTGTTAGGGGATGCTCTAGTTCTCCCATTGGAGAGGGGCCACATTTCCCCGTGTTTATTGTCTCCTCCAGAGACAGGACAATCCCCTGTGGTACATTCTCCTGTGTCTTGTCACCTGTTGACCTTACACTCTTGTTGATTTTGTACATAAATGGTGCTTCTATTATGTTGGCTTAAAATGCTTAATTTACATGTGAACCTAGGTACACAAGTGAATATACATCCTTTGGCAGCAACCTGTTTGTCAACTCTGCTTTGATTCAGACTTTTAGGGAACATATTTTCTAGCTATCCATACATACTTGCCCACATACAACAGTATTAATGACCAGTGTGACCCTGGCTTTTATTGAAGACCTTCCATGACATTCTTTATGGATAAATACTATGAAAGCAATGTGCTAGATGTAGTGAGTTTGTCAGGTCTGACAGGAGTTGCTGTTACAGAATAGCGAACCCTTTGCCAGTGGCAGTAAGGAGTTGTTAGGGTCACAGTAATGTAACTATGGATGTTCTCATTAGCTATATAAATATCAAATTAGTTTTTTAATCCTGCTAAGCTCTGGGCCTCAGTTATATACTTTGACAATGAGTTCCACAAGTTAATTATGTTATGTAAAAACAATTCTAAATGTGCTGCATTTCAATTTATTTGTACTTGTTTTATAATAAAGGTTAAATAGCAGTGCACAACTTACATTCTGAAGAAGAAGGATGCATGAGAGGTTTGTGCACCAGCCTAAGATGTAGGTGCCCTAGGTTCAAGGCCCTGCTCTCTCATAAACTTCCTGTATAATTTTTCGGCAAGTTACTTAGCCTCTCTCTATCTCAGTTCCTCACCTGTAAAATGTGCCTAGACTTAAGGTGGCTGGCAGTCTAGGTACTTATCTAAGCCAAGAAACCAACAGAAGTCACCTTACTCAACAGCAGCTTATGATGAATTTACCTTCTCTATGCTTTTTATTATACCTCTATCATGTTCCCTCTCATGTGGTAAGTCTGCAAATTTTGCTACTTCACTGTGTTTACCCTTTTCCCAGATAATTTATAAATATATTAACTAACACTGGTCCTGGTATGGAACCTCAGAGCATCCCATTGTTAAACTTTTGCCATGATGAAAATTTAGCATTAGTTTGTATTTCTACACTTCGCTTTCTGCCTGTTAGCCAGTTTCTAATCAATGACAGTACTTTACCTGTCACTCGCTATTTAGTATCCTTAACAGCCTTCAGGGTGGTGACTCTAGAAAAAGGGTTTTGAAAGTCCAAATAATTTATACTCTTTAGTTGACACACTCAAAGTATTCCATATTGTAGAAAGATTATTTTATTTTATGGATACTGTGATGATTTGTCCCTCTCCTATCATGTTCATTTAGTTTTACAATTATATTTTAATTTTTATTTCTGCTCATTTGTTTAGCTTCTCTTCAATGTCCTTATCCTCCTCAACTGAGCCATGCTCCTGCTAAAGTCAACAGAAAAACTGTTATAGAGGTCAGTGCTATGGGATCAAGTCTTTGCTCCTTTCACTCCCTGGTATCCTAGTGGTACCACATCTAGAGTGACCAGATGTCCCTATTTTATAGGGATAGTCCCGATATTTGGGGCTTTTTCTTCTATAGGTGCCTATTATCCCCCACCCTGTCCCGATTTTTCACACTTGCTGTCTGGTCACCCTAACCACACCATTCCTGTGTTTGATATGTGTAATTTATTTGGAGAAGTCCAGCCTCCCTCCACATCAGTCAGTGGATTTGGTGTGGCACACATTGCTTCATGTAAAATGCTACAGTATATGCTACTTGGGTGTGCACTCTCCCATCACTGCTGGAGGCACTGTTCTTACCCCACAAATGATGTCACTGAAAGCTGTTGGTAGAATCCAATATTTCCAACACGGACAGTGGCTTAATGCTGTTTAGCTGTGAGATTCTGAGGACAATTTATTTCTAGAATTATTTTGAAACATCTACACAACGCTTTTGAAGAGAAACAGTTGCTTATACTAGGCAATACAATTAAAATACACATGATTTTGAAGTTCTTGAAAGGTTCACTCTATCATTTTACAGACTTGTTTGTCTAATCTATTATAAAAGAAGAAATATTAAAATTTGTTTCCCACCTGCAGTCAGCAAAACATGCCCTAAGCACTAGAACTTCAAGAGCCCATTGTGCTCCTAAATAAGAGTCCCCTGAGACCATCCAAATTCGGTCACCCACAGATTTATTAAGCAGAGAAACATTCCAGAGAGACATTAGATTAGGAATACTTTCCAAAAAAAAAAGAAGCTACCACACAAAAATTCCATAGGACCAAATCATGGAGACATTTTTCTGTACAGGGACCTGAAATAACTGGTTGGTTAGCAAAGCAAACAGCTGAAGCACATGAAAGGTATCATATGGTGGAAGATTAGATAAACCTCTCCAAAGTCTCTGTTACAGACGAGCCAACATTTTTGAGACACGCTCAGGATAAACGCATAATTTATCAGCCTAGCAAGTTACCTCCTATCCCTGCTTAACTTTTCTTTTTCTATGGCATTTAAGGTAAAGAAAATATTTAAAAGTAAGACTAGTACATTTTGTGACAAATACATTAGGACCCCAAAATTGTCATCCGAAACGCTTGCTTCACCTGTTCATGAGGTGTACTCAGCTTATAATGCACTTGGCTGTCTGTAGCAAGCACCAAGTTTAAAGTTAGTACTACTACATTGTTCCTCTCATGAATTTTAAATATCTGCCCCATTGTTTACATTGTAATTTAATATATTAGTTACCATAACATTATGATCAAGGAGGCACTTGATATGAAAGCAGGGGGGGGGAAAGTGTTTCGCTCTAAGAAAATTATTCTTATATAGATTTGGATAACCAAAAGATGGATTCTTCATAAAAGCTCTAAATCAACATGTATGTAATTCACAATAAGTCATAAATTACTTTTTCTGAATTAGAAAGAAATGGTTGAGTAATTAGTGTGCACCTTCTCTATATTAAATTAAAAATGTTGATGCAACAGACACACAAGTTGGGAAATGTACAGTTTAATTTCTTCCACACAACTCAAGCACATTACACATATACATTTTAAGGCAGAAAACACTGCTCTACAGCCAAAATGCTTCTGAAATAAATGTAGTCAAACTTTACTAATTCTGGGTCACTGAGAACGAAAATGATGCTTAAAATTGTTGATTGGCTCTAGTTTTCAAGATATGCTATTGGGTCAGTATATACGACCCTTGACTTGGGAATGGCGGAGGATAAGTGAGTTATAAAGGGAAGGGATCTCAATTTAAACCAAAAATGACTAAAATACATCTTTGACTGGATCTATGAATAAATCTATGACTGGGTTTGGACAGTACTTGCTTTTTAGGCAAAACAATGAATGATGCAATCTGAAGCTGGTATTGCGTCATACATGATATGAATTGCATCATGTTATTCCTAGAAGTCATGGATGATGCAATCATAATGAAGCTTACATCACTCTGCTGAACAAATTGCCCTATATCAGCTCTAGAAATCATACAGTGTCGTGCTCTCTTCTTTGTCAGTGTTTGATTTTGCAAAGGGACACATTTCTGTTTAGCCAAAGTGAGCAGAGATGCCTCGTACTTGTGTGAACGGTGCAGATAACTTCTGCTATGTTTGTGGTGAAGTGACTTTTGCATCACAAAAGCACAGTATAACCACTATGGTTAAGAAAGCCTATCACCTTTATTTTGGCTGCAAAATTGGAGATCAGGACAAGAGGTGGGCCCCACACATACACTGCAACACTTGTGCAACAAATCTTCGCCAGTGGTTGAACAGGAAAAGGAAATCTATGCCTTTTGCAGTGCCAATGATTTGGAGAGAGCCAACAGATCATACCAGCAATTGTTACTTCTGCATGGTGCCTCCAGTTGGGAAAGGTGTGTCAAAGAAGAAAAAGTGGACTGTGCATTATTCAAACATTCCATCAGCTATATGCCCAGTACCCCACGGAGAAGGACTGCCGGTTCCTGATGCACCAGAATCATTCTCACTTGAGTCAGATGAGGAAGAGGAAGAGGATGAAACTTCTGGTCCCGAACCATCAATGTCACAGGACCCACATTTTCTCCCATCCTCCTCCTCTGAACCACACCTCATAACACAAGGTGAACTGAATGACCTTGTCAGGGATTTGGAACTACCCAAGAGTAAGGCAGAGTTGTTGGGCTCCAGACTACAGCAGTGGAATCTCCTGGCAGGTGATGTTAGGGTTTCCATGTTCCGTGACCGTCAAAAGGATCTTGTCCCATTCTTCTTCATGGAAGGTGATCTTGTAGCAAGAACATCGATGGTGTGATGGCAGCCCTCAACATCGTTCACGATCCAGATGAGTGGAGACTGTTCATTGATTCATCGAAGACGAGTCTTAAAGCTGTTTTACTGCATAATGGCGATGTTTTGCCATCAATTCCAGTTGGTCATGCAGTCCATATGAAGGAAACCTATGACAACATGAAACAACTTTTGAGGTGCATAAACTATGACCAACATCAGTGGCAGCTTTGTGGCGATTTGAAGGTTGTTGCTCTCTTGCTTGGTCTGCAGACTGGGTACACAAAGTACTGCTGTTTTCTCTGCGAATGGGATAGTCGTGCAAGAGATTCCCACTACATCAAGAAAGATTGGCCACTCCGACAGTCATTGGAGCCTGGGAGGAAAAGTGTTCAGCATCCACCACTTGTTGAATCAAGGAAGATTTTGTTACCACCCTTACACATCAAGCTGGGTCTGATGAAGAACTTTGTCAAGGCCATTGACAAAACACAAGCAGCTTTCAAGAACCTCCGTGGAAAATTTCCAAGGTTAAGTGGAGCTAAGATAAAGGAAGGTGTCTTTGTTGGTCCTCAGATTCGTGAACTTCTTCGAGATGATGCATTTGACCATGCACTGCGTGGCAAGGAAAAGACAGCATGGAAAGCCTTCCAGTTAGTGGCAATAAATTTTCTCGGAAACAATAAGGCAGACAACTACAGGTTGTTGGTGGAAAACCTCCTCAAGGCATACAAAAGCCTTGGTTGCAACATGTCACTAAAGATACATTTTTTGCACTCTCATCTAGATTTTTTCCACCGAACTGCGGAGCAATGAGCGACGAGCACGGCGAGCGATTTCACCAGGACATTGCAACAATGGAGAAACGCTATCAGGGCAAATGGAGCCCATCAATGCTTGCAGACTATTGCTGGACAGTGACAAGAGCTGCTCCATTTAATGAATACAAGAGACAAGCCAAGAAGCGCCGAGTAGACACTGAATAGGACTAAACTATGTACAGAATAGTTTTTTGCCTTTTGTTTCATAATAAATTTTATTTATAACACCCTTTGGCTGATTTTTAAAGTGTTACATAAACAGGACAGGTGAAATATTATCATGTAAAGCAACCATAAACACATGAAAAGACCTAGGTTTACAATTTATGATTAAAACTCTACTATCTACACAATATACATAGACATAAAATGTAAAAACTTAAATATCTTAGAAACAATAGCCAATCAGTTGTTTTAATTGTCATATTTGAATTCAGCACATCAAAATACATAATAAATAGCACATTTTATCTCTGAAGCAGACGACTTCTCAAAAATTGTAGACCAGTGAAACCTATCACCATTTAAAATGCAATTGGACCAGGTTACAGTTGGTCTGTGAATCATCCTGAGATTTGTGCTTGTAATATTTCAACTAAATGTTGAACTAATGTTTTGCATTTCGCATGGGAGGAAGAATAACTGTTAAGGTTCAGAATTGAAGAAGACCTGTGTTCTACTTCATTACAGGTACAGATTTCCTATGAGATTTTGGTAAGGCATTTAAGGGCACATCCTGATCACACTGAAATCAAAGGGATTTCACACTTAGCCTTTGTCTACACTAGCAGTTTCATCAGCAAAACTTTTGTTGGTCAGGGTGTGGAGGAAAAAAAAACAAACTGACCAACATGAGTTTCACCGACAAAAGCGCTAGTGTGGACAGCACTATGTCAGTGGGAGAATAACTCCCACCGACATAGCTACCGCTGCTCGTTGGGGGTGGTTTAATTATGCCGGTGGGAGAGCTCTCTCCCACAGTCATAGAGCAACTATACAGGAAACCTTACAGAGGCACACCTGCAGCAGTACAGCTGTGCCACTGTAAGGTCTGTAGTGTAAACGTGGCCTCTGGGTTTGATTCTGCAAGATGCTAAGTACATCCTGAGCTGGTGATTACCTTCTACTCCCAGGGAAGCGATGGAGGTTTCTCAGCACCACACAGATGGCACTCAAAACTTGCAAGATCAGGTATTTAATCTCTTTGACTCAGTTTATTTGTAAGAAAACAGGGATAACATCCCATACTGTACTTCACAGAATATTGTGAAGTTAAATTCATTACAGTTGTAAATAGTTTTGAGATAGCACATTTTGCCTAACTGCAATGTACAGTACATTTTATACTTTTAAATAGAAAGCATTAAACTTTAAAGCTACATAAAAATGCATTTATGTTAAGGATTTGTGTCTCAAATTCCCCCCATCCACCAGACTCAAGAGCCCAGATTTATACTTCTGACACAGCCCTGAAAGGCGAGTTGATGCATGCGACAGTCAAGTGTGAAGGCAAAAGAGAAAATGGTCATAATAGGTGACTAGAATTTAGCAGACATGGAAGGGGCCTGCTGTCTCCTCTTCCCCAAGATGTCAAATTGAGCTTCTCAATTTGGGGAGAAATTGAGCTTTTCAATTTGGGGGAGGGATAGCTCAGTGGTTTGAGCATTGGCCTGCTAAACCCAGGGTTGTGAGTTCAATCCTCAAGGGGGCCACTTAGGGATCTGGGGCAAAATCAGTACTTGGTCCTACTATTGACGGCAGGGGGCTGGACTCGATGACATTTCAAGGTCCCTTCCAGTTCTAGGAGATAGGATATCGCCATTAATTTTTTCTTCTACAGCACAGGAAAGCCTAATGTGAGCCAAACGCACGCCCTGTGGTTAAGCCGCAGGCAGTGATTGTGCACCAGGCCAATAGCCTGAGCACAGGGCACCTGTGAGCCAAACACCCGCCTGCTCAGCCGCGCTCCCAGCGGGTGCCGGTGTAGTGTCAGGGAGGAGCAGGCGGGCCCCGCTTTCAGGGGCCGCCCGAACTAAGCCGCGGCCTCGGGCTGGTTTCCGCAGGGCCGGAATAAGACGCAGCCGCTTCTGCTGCGTCCCCCTGGTTTCTTCCCTCCCCCGGGGGCCGGGGCGGTTCTCCTGCGCCGCCCCCCGTCTTCGCAGCCACCGGCGGCTCAGCGGCAGGGCCCTGGCTCCCCCCAAACAAGGACAGGCCCCGCCCCGCCCCGCCCCGCCCCGCCGTCCAACTCCGTAGCCAAGCGGCCCTGACATGGCCCCAGCGCAGCCAGGACAAGCTGACCTCGCCCCAGCAACCGGCATGCAACGCAGCCCCGCAAAGCACTACAGCTCCCGGCATGCAGCGCTTCGGCGTCACTCGCTGGGGTTTCAGTCCCCTCGGGCCGCGCTGCATGCTGGTAACTGTAGTCCGCCGGCTGGTAGACGCCTGTTCGACTCCGCCCCTGCTGTGACGTAGAGAACAGAGGGAGAGAGTCCCGCTGCCGCTAATTTCACTGTTGGTATGACTACTGGGGAACGGGCAGAGCCATGTTGTATAACGATGTGATTATAGAGGTCTACAAATGGCGTCGGGGAAGGGGGAGGGGTGACCCGGATGTAAATGGCGCGCGTCACAGGGCGGGAGGACACAAGACAGGAGTCCCCTGGCCGGGGCACGTGGCTGGTCACGTGATCGGGCTGGGACGCGGCGCGATGGGGACCGCTCTGGACATCAAGATCAAACGGGCCAACAAGGTCTATCTCTGCGGGGTGAGTGCGGGGCGGGGCCCGGCGCGCGGCAGCTGCCGTTGCCCGCGGTGGCTCCTGACGGGGGCTGCGGAGGCGGGGCCCGTTGTCAGTCTCGGTAACCGAGGGGGCAGGTGACCCGGACCGAGAGGGTCCCGGGGCCGCAGCCAGCCCTCCGCGCGTCTCTGGGGCATCCAGCCCCTGCTAGAGCCCGGGGTGAAGCGCGGGCCGGGGTCGGAATCAAAACTCCTCACCTGGCCCAGCTGGTTCGGGGCCACCAGGGTCCGTCCCCCCCCGGCTGGATTGAAGCCCGCGCTGAGCCTGCCCAGCTCCTCTCTCCCTGACAGCCCGCGGGGCCGGGTTCCCGGCGCTGCCTGGCCGCGGGTCTGGGGCGCCTCGGCTGGCGCCGCCTGCCCGCCCCTCGCCGGTAGAGGGGACTGACTGGTACCTTTCTCTGTATCTCCTGTGGCTGTTCCGTGCGTCTTACGAGCTGTTGGGCAAGTTCGGGATGACTGAGCACCTGCCTTCTGAGGGGGTTTTCCCCAGGGGAAATGGAATGGTTTTGCTCTCAAATTCCATTTCAGAGTGAACTGTTTGTTCGAAGTAGTGAGATTCCCTCTAGCTTATAAAGAACAAATCAAGTATAAGTGTGTGTGTGTGTGTGTATATATATATACTTGATTTGTTCTTTATAAGCTAGAGGGCAGTTCACTCTGAAATGGAATTTGTTAGCCAAATAAAGCAGCTGAATAAGGATGGACACAAGCATTACAGCTTTGAATTAGTGAATATAACCATTTAATGAGAGAGAAAAGCATTACTGGAGCAATCAGTGGACGAGAAATAGAAAATAATAATGATTACAGTGGTCTTGTTTGCACCCTATACCTAAAGGCTTATGTACACTTTCATTACACACCACATTGTTCAGGGGATTTATAACTCAGCTTTAAGAGCATTCCCTGGACTGAAGTCTGATAAAATCATCATAAAGGCCAAATATGTTGTAACTTCTTTTTCACTATATATATATATAGTGAATAAGTGTCTGGCTGTGTTTGTATGTTGCCACTTTAAAGAGATTGTTGAATACATTTCCTTTAAAGTTACCTTTAGTACACTGACTAGACAGGAGAGCTGAATGATCTGAGAACACAGTGTTGAAAGAACTATTTAGTTTGCTGAGTGCTGTACTAGAAATGCTGTCTGAATCTTTGATCAGGAATCGCTAGGAATAGTCAATAAGTTAAAAATAAATCTGTTTTAATTAATCATGGGAGTTACTTGCACAGTGTAGGTTTTCTATTCTTTTTTAGAAAGTCACTTGTCACCACACGTTACACTGACATCAGCCAGTGGTAATAATGTCTTTTATTTATAGCATCTTTCATCCCAAAGAATCCCAAAACATGCTTTCACAAACAGTACTTGTATAGGAATCCCTTCACCTACCAATGCCCATGTTGCACCCAAGTGGTGCTGTCTAGCTATATAACTGCAGGTGGCAATATTACACAATAGTTAACGTGGGGGAAACAAATTACCAAATCCAGTTGAAACTGCATTTGGATTTTAGGCAGATATATTAATGCCTTAATTAACCATTACAGCTTGCTGCATATTTTTGTCACTAATATTATAATTATATATAAAAACTATGTTAAAATAACAAGGTTGCAACGTCAAGCACTTCAAAGTTAGGCAATGACAGTATGAAGGTTCCTTGGACTAGCTGAACTGGGTACCCTTATGCATATCTATTATGATAGGCTTGCTCAGTATTGCATAGGAATTCTGTGGCAGAGCCACCAGTAGAACCCCGTTATTTTGCCTTGCATTCCAGTGTTTTAAATGCAATGGAACATCTTTTCTCTTCTTGGAACCCTCTGCCTCAATCACAGTCCATCCTGTGCACTGAAAGAGGTAACGAGCGAAGTTTATATTGGAATAGGGCCATGCTGGAGGTGGAAAGGATTGGTAGAAGAATAGAATGCTTTGACAGTTTTGGGCTCTAGAGAAGCCCATAGGCATCTGGATAAGGATGCCTTAAGTTAGAACAGCTCCACTTTGATTACTGTAACCTACTCTTCATCAGGCTCCCAGGACCCATATCAGCCCCCTGGAGTCCATACAAAATACATCTGCTAAAACTTTGCCCACCATTCTGACCAGATCAACACTCTCCTTTCCTTGCCTCTTTGATCCGTCCACTGACTTCACCATATTAAGTTCAGACTTCTTGTGATCGTCTTCAATATCCTGCCTAGCTTTGTCAGTTTCAATTTATCCATCCTCTTTTTTTTTTTTTTTATGTTGCTACTCCCCCCCGCCCCCTTCTTCACTTCACCTCCACTCCATTTGAAACACCAGCTGTGAAGTCCTGTTTGTCCACTTCTTTTACAACAATACTTTCCCCCTGCTACTGTGTATTATTACATTCCTTGAACAGGTCTGCAGAGGAATCCCCTGTCCTCATTTAAATCCCTTCTGAAGGACCACTTCTTCAACACCCACAAGAAGCTAGCTGACCAAGCCATCTATTTACATGTCATTTATTTATAAGTAAATTGCTCATTTATGTAGCGGAAAGATATTGAAGACTAGAAGGGAGGGGCATACAGATACTGGAACACAATTTGTGAGTTAGGGTAAGGGGAAGAAGAGAGGTTTGAATTCTGGAAGCAGATTGGGTGGGAGTGGAGTTCAAAAGCAAACATGTAAGTAAAGAGACTTCTGCCTGCCATCACCTTGATCACTTAACTTGTATTTTGTATTCCTTTCCCCTGCCTCCTCTCTTCATCAATATGTCTTTTCAGACTGTATGTTTTGTGAGGCAGGGACTGTCTTCCTTTGCGTTTGGAAATCACCTAACATACTTTGGGTGTCACTGCAGTCTGAATTCTAGCAAGAGAAGAAACTGATAAAATCAGTATGTTTTGCTTGTCACTTTTTCCTTGTTAGGAAGTTCTTTCTGGAGTGGTGGTCATAACGAGTAAGGATGCAGTCCAACACCAGGGTGTCTCCTTAACAATGGAAGGATCAGTAAATCTGCAGCTCAGTGCCAAAAGCGTTGGTGTGTTTGAAGCTTTCTATAACTCTGTTAAGGTAAGAAATATGTAGGTTGGTTTCTTGGGTACAAAAAGTTATGTCTGGCGTCTAAATCAAATCTCTCCTTAGTAATTCTACTTCTTTATGATTGTGTATTACTTCAGTGTATGCAGGTGGTTTAATATTTTCCCAATCACTGCCATTATCTAGCATAACACTGTGAGCTTCAGATGCAGAAAAATGTGTTAAGACATACCCAGCCTAAGTAACCACAGAGTTAAAGAAACGTTGTCAAGATATTTACTGCTGTAATGTGCCATGCTATTTGCATGTAGCTGTAACTGGTGTAAGAAGCATAGTCCTGCAAGGGGAAGATGAGTAAAACTGTTCTAGAACTGAATTCTTATAAATAAAGTGAATGTGAAGGCTCCAAGCAAAGCTGCAACGAGAAGCCTGTTTTTAGTTGTATAAAATATCTCTTCCATATGTGAGCCCTAAGCAGCTTGATAGTTTACTTTTGAGAGGAAAGAAGAAATACTTACTCTGAGGAGAAAGAAAGCTTCCGTCAGTCTATGCTGCTTCATGTGTCAGCAGAGATGAGCCAAAACCCCAGGTTTGAATAGTCCCAAACTTAGGGGATATCCATATTTTCCCCAACAAAGCATTTTCAAGCAACCAGAACAAGAATTTTAATTCCATTTCAGCTTTAGAAGTTTAACTTCAAATGTAAGTTCCTTGATTTAGACAAATGACCTTTGAACAGTAATTTGGGGGCCATCATCTTATCATTGGCATTGGGTATTGTAGCAATTTAAAACAAAAATGGTTTGAAAAGAAAAATGAAAAATCACATAGGGGAAAATAAGATATTTATTTCAATGCTCTATTTGATATTAAATTAATTTCCGTGCTCTGGGAGTGCATGTATTTATTTATTTTATTTTGCTGTTCCTACTCTGTTGTCTTTTAATTGATGGAGGCATATTTTATGAGAATTTGCATGCTTCCCCAGTCAAGTGCCAAACCATAGTTTGCCATTGTTCCAGCAAATATATTCTGATGCTAAATATATAGCTTGCCTTTGGGAGCCCTTCTTCCCTCCAAGAGCTAACCGCTCAACTGGCATATACACATACAGACTCCTTCTGCTGCTGTTAAGGTTTGTGATTTCGATAATGGAACAAGAAATGTGCTGCTTTCAAAAGTATACTAAGTTCTACTTGTTAGCTTCTTAAATGTGCTTAGCCACCAGTCTAACACACATGCAAAAAAACTGTACAGACTGTCTTGGTAAGAAACATTAAGTAAGACCACTTTTTGCCACAGTGTGAGTTTGTAGAGAATTGTTTGTATGGGACACAGACATGTGAATTTTGAGATATTTGGAAAGGCTGATAGGGTTTCATGTGACTCTGTTATTGGGCCGTTATGAAGCAGACTGCTTTATTATAAACTTCTCAACGTTTCTCTTTACAGCCTATTCAAGTTATCAACAGTACCATAGAAATGGTAAAACCAGGAAAACTTCCCAGTGGCAAAACAGAAATTCCTTTTGAGTTTCCATTGCATATGAAGGGCAACAAAGTTCTATACGAGACATATCATGGTGTGTTTGTCAATATTCAGGTGAGACGGTTTTCTGCGTAGGGAAAATGTGATGAACTTGCACTGTCTGCAGGAACTACACTCTGAGAAACTTCTCTAATTGCACTATGAGAGGAAACTATCTGGTGGCAGCATAATTGTATGTTGTCAATATTTTTGGTTTTGTCAATTTTGTACAATTATTGCAATGCTCATGTACAGGTCCCTTAAATTACAGGTCCCTTAAATTAAAATTCATGTTCCAGCTGTGGGGGATTTTTTTTAATTTACCGAAATGCTAGTAGGAAAAGATTATATATAGGTTCAAACATTTCCCAAACATCTGTCATTGTGGTATTTGGGTGCACTTTACATGGCTTAAATTGAGTCAAAAGTTTCACGATTCCGTTCAGCTCACAGCTGTTGAGACAGAACAAAAATTGTCTCATTAGCTAATTCTCCAGGATTTAGTACCTCAGAGACAGAAGACCTGTGTGAAGAGAAACACTTTTTGGATTTCTTTCCAAACATGGCATAACTGCCCTTTTAAGATCTCAAAACTTTATCAGGATCTATATATATATAGATATATATATATATAGGCTTAAAAATTATACTTGCACTTTAAAAACAAAATAGTTGGGATTGTTTTTTCCTAACTAGGAGTTTTGGCTTGTGTTCCTTGCAACAGGGGATATAAGTATCATCAGATACAGCCTTGGAAATGTAAGAAAGAAGAACAAACAAAGTTTTGGAGGGTTTTTTTGTTGTTGTTGCTGTTTTTGTTTTTTGCTTGAAATAAGTGTGTCTTAAAAACAAGGAAGGAATCTATACTGTGTTTCACCCTTTCACATCTATATTTAGTGGTGGGTTGTTTTTTTTTTAATGTAGGGCCATTTTATAAACTTAGAATCAAGAGAGATTGATTCATTGGAATTTCACCACTCTTCAGTAGGTTCAAATATGAAGTTAAGTATAATGTGACAGTGATATCCTAGCACAGGATATTGTATTGTACCTATTGTGTCTTATTAACCATAAAATGTGTACATCGCCTGAGTTAAAACTTCCTTTTAGTCTCTTCATTTCATGTAGGAGCTGTTACTAGTTTGTAGAATGGGGTCTGAGGCCTTCTCTACTCCCTGCTGGAGGCGTCAGCAATCTGATACTACCTCCATCACTCCCCAGCTCAAGGAAAACCCACTCAAGTCAGGCTACCAACAAGACTTAGTTCCCCAGAAGCCTAGAAGGGCCAGGAGGAGACACTGGCCAATCAGGAGCCAGCAGATCAGTTAAGAAAGCTTTCCTATTCCCTCACAAGGGGAGTGCTGGGTGAGATACTGAGGAGCAACTCCTCTTTCCTAGCCCAGAACGCCAGGTCCAGATCAGGGCCGTGACTTAAAGTGACCAAGCGCTTGCCTCATACATTTATTTGTTAGTTTGTTTAAAGGCAGAGACAACCAAATTCTGAATTTAACTGTTTAAAGACTGATGAGACGCTTATGGCATGGGCTACTCTGCTCTGGAATGGCTACCACATCTTGTGAACTGAGGCAGGAAGAGCTTGCAGTGCCATGCTCAGCCAGCAGGGAATGCAATGGAGCAGCTACACCTGTGGCAGTTTCTTTTGTACATTTATAATATTTTCTAATTCTTATTTTATTACGTGGTAACTTGTAGCTCCCATTTTATGCACCGTCTGTAATGTAAGCACACTTTCTTTGGAGTAGAACAGTTAAGTATCTTTCAGTGAAACTTTGTTAACATGACAAGCTACACAAGTGTTGCCAAAATATTTTTTTAAAAATACCAAAACCGATTGACCCCTCAGATATCTGTTAGAGATAAGTACAAATTCACTCAGGACAGGGCTACACACTGTTTTGGAATCTGATATCCTATGCTCATATGTCATCAACATCCATTCCTGATTTGGTGGCAGCTTGCTACATAAGATGATGCAGTCTCTCTCCTTTCTTTCTCAGGGCCGGGCACAGTTTTTCCTAATTTATTTTTTTTGAAGAGAAGTCTCTTTTGAATCTTGGTAACTTGCAGAAATATCTTTCTGTCCCCTTTTATTTCAGACATTATATCTTATTGAGTAAACCTTACAAGAAGAGGAGGAGAAGAAGGGTGTATGCAGACTCTTACAGGAGGACTTAAAAATCCATCAATTAATTGTAATCTATAATGGCTTTTATAGTATAAGGAGTGGATGAATTACAGTATCTTGAGTATGCAACTACATGAATTTGGTTCATGAATAAGGGTTGCACCTCTGCTACCTTTAGTGCCAAATAAAACTATGGTCCTGCAATATCACAGCTGAGTTTTACACATACAAGCCACAAAATTGAAAACTATGGTCCCTTCGAAACCAAACCTCATTGCTTGTGCATATTTCCTATGACTTTATGTAGCAACAGATTGTCTGCCTAAATGTGCATACAGTGTGGTAGGTAGTTACCGTGGGAAGTACAGCTTTGCATTTTTTGATTTTTGTATTAAATGTTTTTACCATAGTGTTGCATTAATATTAGGTGGGGAGGGGGGGGTTTCTAACTGAAAAAATTTCCCCTGGCTAATGTGATGTAAGGAGATGTTTTGAAAATCTGGTCTTGAACATAAATATTTTTTGTATTAGTGGGAGACTTTCCCTCCCCCTTGAAGTTTTATCTTTATCAAGATAAAGCTCAGAGGAATCCATTAAAACAAATTACCATCAGAGAGATGCTTTGCACTAGAGGACTAGTGAAGAATCACCAAAATCTTCACACCTTCTCTCTCCCGCCCCCCCCAGCATTGCTGTGAGTATATAGTACAAAAGAAACTAATAAAAACTATTCCTTTTTATAACTGAACCAAGAGACTTGCACAGAACACTCTTGATGAAAGTGTATTTTATCAACCTCTTAAGCTGTCAAAAGTAACTTCAAAAATATTCAGAGTATAATTATAAAATGCTGCATACACAGAAGGGCCTCATACACAGATAGCATGTCCCAGATAAGACAGGTTTAATTCCAACCTATAAAGTACTGATGAGATGACAGCTAGAATACTGCATTCCATAATGGGCACCTTGGTCCATTAAAAGATGGTTATGATTGTAACAAAAACTAGAGACAAAGGGACTGGCTTTGAGGACCATTTTTAGGTGGGGGGGAGATACCTTAGGCTCTCAATCCTGCAGCTGGATCCATGTGGGCAGAGTTCCGTTGACTCCAAGGAACATCCATACAGGCGTAAGTATCCACCCACATGGACTCACCTGCAGCTTGTGGGGTGTAAGTATCAAGGAAGGGGAGGCACTGTTTAGAGTTATCCAAGGAATACAATTTAAGAGTAAAGAGATTTTTAATATCAAGGAATAACTTCCTAACAGTGATGTCTGCTAAAGTGTGAAGTAATCTCCTAAAGGAAGGAAGCACAATTGCTTGAATTATTGAATCACTTAAAACTAGACTGGGAAAAACACTAAAAAATATAGAAAGGGAACAATTCTGCTTTGGCAAGGGAATATTCTAGGAGTGACCAAGTCACATCTCTTTCATCTCTAATTTTTGGCCCAAATCCTGGATTCAGTTAAGTTAATGGGCATATTATCCACTGACTTCAGTGCGGGCAATATCTGGCCTCCTATTTTAAACTTCTTCAGGCATGGCCCATATTTTCTTGAGGGGTGGGAGAAAGTGTTGAGCACTGAGCATGCTTTTGGTACTTAAATTATTTTTCACACCAGACTCTTCTGATGATCCCAGGTGTCTGAAAGTGGAACCTTCCCAGTTCTTTTTCTGACTCTTTTTACGCACATATTGATAAAAGCTGAAAGGTCATTTGACTCCGCAGACTATCCTATCTCTTTTCCATCATGTTATTTCTACTGTTATGATCATGCATATTATCAGGATTTTCCATCATAAGTATAATTGCTGTATCTGTTCATTATGAATCCTGTAGATTCATGCAAATAGCTTCTCATTCAGCTGCAGCAGCTGCTTTAAGGTAATATTCTGGTTTTTTGTAATTTGTTTTTCTAACTTTCTGGCAGTAGGATACTAAATCTTTCATTAAGCATTTTAAATTCAAGAGTTACTTACCAGAAAAACCAGACAAGAGACTTTTATGTCATGAGACAACACCTATTTGTAAAAAGCCTTGGATGGAAATATGATAAGTGCCAGAATAAAACTCATTCTAGTCTGTCTTGTGCATGCACATGCATATTTTAGATATTTTCCCCCTTTGCAGAGCAAACTTAGTGTGATCTTGTACATCAGACTTTTCAACATAGCCAAGCTGTGATCATCCTTCCATTTTCTGCTTGAAATACCCTATCTGAAGAGCCATCACTCCATTTTCAATGGTAACCTTGCCAAAGGTTCATTTATATTGAGAAAGCAGCCATAAAAGGAGTTTATCCTTTCTCCCAACAACATAGAGACCTCTTTTCTCTCTGTACTTTGCAGAGCTGAGGATCTTATTCTCTTAAATTATTTAATTATTATTTAATTGTCCTGTTACTGATAGGGCTAAAGGAAAATACCTGATATTTTAAAAACCAATTAATGTATTTACAGATTGGCATTATGGATGAGCTATCGGTTTTTCTTTTTAAGAGGAGGAAAATTCCTTTTTCTACAGATTATCTAAATCAGTTCTCTCATATTGAACTTCAGGCTCTGGATTCCCTACATTTACTCTGGGCTTCTTCACAGTAGGTCCCTCTACCCTTCAAAAATAAAACGCATGTGTAATTGTTAGCCATGCCAGTCAACGGCAGATGTTGACGATATTACTTAAACTATGTGCCTTTGCATATGGCTAGTTTGTTTCTAAATTTTATATCCTGTTGACAGCCCTTATGGTGAAAGGCTCCCTTTTCTTAATGTTGATGTTTCCCTTACCTAGTCCTAGCCTTGGCTTTCTTTCTAATGTAACATCTGTTGTCTGCAAAAAATGTGCCAAAACAGTTCCAGCCTACAAGTTGAGTTGCTTTCTGTAATCCAGATATTTTGTTTATAATCAGTACTGATTGTCTAGTAAGGTATGATTTTATTGGTATATATGTTACCTTTGGCCATTCTCCTATCACTTACCCAGTTATCCATCCCCCCCCCCACCCCCTCCAAATTAAGACTTAATAAAAAGATCCAGGCCAGGCCTATCATTAGCTTGTCACCAGGCTTTCAGTCTCATTGTTTCCTGCTCTGCTGTACCACCCCACAAATAAAATGAAATCTGACTTCCAAGAACAGTTTGTATAGAACACACTAATATCTGTTAAAATGGATGCGCAGAGGAGATTTGATCCAATGTCTAGGTTGTAGGTAAGAAGCTATGTGCTGCTTAAAAGTATTTCAGTGCTTTAAAAAAAAAAATCAAATGAAAACAGTTTATAAACAAACCAGAAAGTGGTTAACATGTTTTTATTGTCCAAATTGCGAGGTAAAGTAAACATAAATTGTGAACAGTATCTAACTTTTTTAATTCTCATTTAGAATAATCAAAGATTTCATTAGTAGAAACATCCATCAAAGATTTTTTTTTTTTTTTTTTTTTTTTATAACTCCAACAGATGACCTGAGTTGTTGTTCCAGTGGTTAGGGATTTGAGAGATGAGGGTTCAATTCTCTGCTCTGCTACAGACTTCTTATGTGACCTTGGCACTTAGAATCTCTGTGCCTTAGTTCCCCACCTGGAAAATGCTACTTTCCTATCTCACAGGAGTGTTGTGAGGATAAAAAAATACACTAAAGATGATGAGGTGCTTGATTGTACTGGGCTCATACAGGTACCTTAGATCAGTGATTCTCAACTGGTGGATTTCATCCCCCAAGTAGGTCAGGAAAGGGAATGGAGGGGGGCACTTTTTTAACAAAAAGTGTTAAATTTTTATTACAATCCAAAGAAAATGTGCACCCTGCACACCCTTACTGGTCAAGTATTATGTCAGCCTCTCAAAATGCACACAGATTATATAGACTTCGTATTGTTACCAGTGGTACTTTTCTTACATTTAAAGTACATGTAAGAGTTATGAAAATTTTTGGTTTTGAATGAGTTGCTAACTTGCAAAGGGTGAGAAACAATGCGTTAAGTAGATATGTGCTAACTGGAACTTGTAATATTCCTATAGAACCCTGGACATAACATCTGTTGATTAGTATTAGTACTACAGTCTTTTAGGCAGTTTCCTCATTAATATAGCAGACAGGTTTTGGTGCGTATTCTGCTAATAATGATTGGACTAAACAAATACGTAAAGACTATTCTTCAGCTGGGAGTAGCTACCATTACTCTGTATTCATTTTTCTTTTACTAGTAAACAAAATCGATTGTAAATTGTGCTGGGTAGGGAACATATCTTTCTATTATGTGATTAGCATTGAGAGCAATCAGGCCTGGTCCTGAGTGAGGTCTCTGAGCATTATTGCTGTACAGATATTCAATTATTACACTTTAAGGTTCAGTTTATAAAGAGCTGATAAATGATTAATAGATGTTATAGGGTTGTTAGATACATGAGTATTATATGATATAGATGGTTATAAGCAACCTGTTGGACTCTACAGCATCTATAACCATTGATTAACAATTTATTAAAGAATATATAAGTTGCCTACTGACTTTTAATAAACCACTTATAAATGGAATGTTAATATAAATAGCCAGTGACACTTTGTGTTTCTAGAATGATTTCTCTCTAAGTCCATGCTGGAGATGGAAGAAAGCTTTGATAAGACTCTTTTATCCCCCAATCTTTCTCACAGTATACCCTTCGGTGTGATATGCGACGTTCTCTACTGGCCAAGGACCTGACTAAGACTTGTGAATTCATTGTCCACTCACCAGTAAGTTGGAATATAGAGATTTTCATCTCTGCAGTTTTGTTCTGTTTAGCAACGTTTGGTGCCCAGTCTTGTATGGTGATGTTCACAAGATGTAATGCTGTAACTCCTATATTAACAAGGCATATATTAACAAGGCATATAACAAGGTGGCGGTGGGGGGGGAGAGGGACGGTTGGTGTCATGCTTTCTTTTGTGTTTTGAAGTTAGCAGTATTCAGGCTTCAAGCATTTCTGTTACTACACCTCTACCTCAATATAATGCTGTCCTCTGGAGCCAAAAAAAATCTTACTGTGTTACAGGTGAAACCGCATTATATCGAACTTGCTTTGATTCACCGGAGTGCGCAGCGCCCCTCCCCTCCCCCCGAGCACTGCTTTACCGTGTTATATCCGAATTCGTGTTATATCGGGTCACGTTATATAGGAGTAGAGGTGTATTTGTATTACTGTGGCACCTAGCAGCCGAGACATGAACTAGGACCTCATTGTGCTATAATTTACATAACCTTTCCACCTTAACTTATTTTAAAGGTGCTCTTTTAACTGACACAAATATGTTTGAGATGATGAGCTTGCTATGTTGTGAAAACCACCTGTTTTCCCCCTGAGTCCTCCCCTTCCTGTTCCCTGCTTGTTCCCTTCATGTCCTAGATACGTACTGGTCTACTCAGTATCTAGATACTATGGTGATGTGTGCTCCCATAAGTATCTTTTGGATGGCCTGATCTCTCTCTCTCTCTCTCTCCTCCCCCTCCCCCAGGTGCTAAGCTTCCAGAGCTCCCATTGGAGATTGAGAGCTTTGGGTGCTCAGCATCTATGAAGGGAAGATATCAAGCCTCTTGTATTCAAATGCGTAAATTATTGATTTAGGTCCCTTACTCTAGGTGTGGAAATAGGACTGCATCTAGTTGGAGACAAGTTTACAGCCTCTTAGAGTATGTCTACACTGCAATTAGACACCTGTGGCTGGTTTGTGTCAGCTGACTTGGGCTTGGGGTAAGGCGCTGTTTAATTGCAGTGTGGACACTTGGGCTGGAGCCCGAACCCTGGGGAGGGGGGGGGGGTCTCAGAGCCGAATGTCTACACCTCAATTAGCCTCTTAGCCCACATTCCACAAGCTTGAGTCAGCTGACTCCGGCCAGCCGTGGATTTTTAATTGCAACGTAGACATACCTATAGGGACTACATAAGGCTGGTGTCCTAAACAAGTTGTTCTCATCAAGTTGTTCATAGATAGTGGTGGGCTCAGAAATGACCATTGTAATTAATGCCTTGATTCTGCAATTAGTTCTATGCAAGTGGACCCTTGCACCTGTGTGGAATTTATTGCAGAATCAAGGCCACGTTTTTAGCTGTATGGCATGAACTGCTTTTGCCTTTCATCATGAACATGTTCAGTAAAATGGGTGCAACTGTGATTTGTATTGATTATAGATGTGTGCAGAGCACATGTATAAGCAATATAATCTGCGCAAACTTAACAAGCAAAATACATTTGCTTCCACCCAAAATTTGCTAGAATACACATGATGCTTAGCTCCTGTAAGGAGCTCTTTAAGAAGAGTGCTAATATACTTAACGATGTTTTGTTCTCCTCGTCATCAGTGATGAAAATTAATACAGTAGAACTTCAATAATGTGCACAAAAATTGCTCATGTCAGCAAAGATTTAATAGCAAGACACTGCAGAGATCTTGTTCCTACATTTTGTAAAATGAAAAATTGTACTATGCTACATTAACTAGTACATTATGAAGTATTATAAATAAGCCACAGTTATCAAAATAATGAGCAGCTTACATATTACGCAGTATTCTTGCTTTATTTCTTTTTCAGAAATAGCACCCATTAGTTCACAAAATTCAGTAATTCACCATGAGTCTCCCAGTCAGTGTGAATTAATGAGGTTCTACTGTACATATAATTCTCACTGTCAGTACACAATATTATTTCCCTTAACCTTCTTTCCTTTGCCAGAATTTGTCAACTGTATTTTCCCATAACTGAGAATATGTGTTTGTTTATGGCTGGCAGTTTCCCAGTTTTGCAGTTGTACACAAGAAACTACTATGGACACAAAGTAATGGAGAGTAAAACAACTGCAAAGTTCAAGTTGGGTCTTCTGATGATGATAAAGCACTGCACCAACTTTCAACAGTGCACAGCTGGGACCCTCATCACTGATTGGCACACAAAAAATCCTTACACTTATTTTAAACGGAAGCTTTGCTGAAATGTGAATGGAGCTGAACAAAGATAAGGCACCTCGTTGGGATGAGGGTGAAGAGAGGCAGTTAACTGAAGATTAAAATGACAATTATGTTGTCCTTTCTGTGCGAAGTGCCAGACTGCCATTTCAGCAGCAGTTCAGGGCCTTTTAAGTCGCTTTAAACTTACTTTCTACCATAAAAGCTAAACTAAGAGGTTTTTAAATATTCCAAATATAGATTTAAAAAAAAAAAAAAGATAACATAGGTCCTTAGCTGGCAAAATCAGTGGAACAACACTGAATTACACCAGCTGAGTATCTGACCCAGTAAGTTGAAAACAGCTACTGGGCCATAACCTGCATCTGAAAGAGCTCTCGCTGGGTGGTGGTAGGGAGTTCAAATAGTGCAGGGAGGGCACTTCAGATAGAGAGGGTTAGAAAAACAATCAATATGTTCAGGATAATAGAGAAAGTGCATATATAACTTTCCCTACTATTTTCTCAAATCTGCTTACTAGGAGGGCTGAGTGCTACTGAAAGGACACATTGAATCAGACCTCACAAAACTTTAATAATAAAAAAAAAAAAAAACAAACACTGATATGTAAAATCAAGAGCCCTACTTTAACAGCATGGCAAGGTGTGCATTAGTAGGCTATTGGTTTAGAGCACTTAACCTTGTGACTCGCAACACAACATGCCCAGGGCAGGCATCAGTAGCCTAGTAATGCACATCCTGTCATGTAATTCACCATGAATAATTCGTCATGCATTCGACAAAGTGGGCATTCACCCACAAAAGCTTATGCTCCAATACATTTGTTAGTCTTAAAGGTGCCACAGGACTCTCTGTTGCTTTTTACAGATCCAGACTAACACGGCTACCCCTCTGATACTTGACATCGTGTCGTGGTTTATTGCAGTAATAGCAAGGATAGTTCTGGATATCCAGGAATTAGAATGTCAAAATGTGGTTATTTTGTAACACCTGGTGACTTGTATTTGGTCCAAGTCATGATCATGTCCTGTTTTCTTGCAACATCTAATAGACTTTACATGAAATGGGTCAATTTCTTATTAAAAGAATTACACCTAGTTGTCTAAAGACTAGTTCAAAGTTAGACATTGTAAAGTGTAAAGTGATTAGGTCAGCTCCTAAACCGGTCTTGCAAGTAATGGCACAAGAAAAGGGATTCTTTTCATGATTTGATGTGTGTACATTATCATGTAAACACTATATACTGAGTATCCAATATCAATACTACCTTTTCATTACATTACAGCCTCAGAAAGGGAAGTTGATGCCAAGCCCAGTGGACTTCACAATTACACCTGAAACCTTACAGAATGTTAAAGAGGTAAACATTTTGTTTTTAAAAAATGCCTTAAGTGGTGTTGAGTGACTCTCTTGTCTCTAGTGTGAACTGGTGTGAGGAGTGAGATAAGTGGCTACTATTAGATTCTGCTCCACAGCTAGTCATAGTTCTTCCTCTCCTCTTTTGCCAGTTTTGATTCCTGACATGCTAAGCAACAGTTTAATGGACAGCCGTGCTACTTGTTCTTTTGTGTTGATGCTGTGTTGTTAAGAGTTTTCCTCAGTAATGGCTACGCGTTATTTTTTTTTATATTTTCCTTACTGGGAACCAACCAAGTCAGTGGAATATGGCAGCCAAGAGCTCCCACTGACTTCAGATGAGGCTGTGAGTACTCAGCACTTCTGTAAATCAGACCCCAGCATCTCAAGCTGGGCACCGGAAAATGAGGAACACACAATTAATCCCTTTTGGCTTAAATGACTTGCCCAGTAGCTATATGGTGACAGAGGCAGGGATAGTAATCAGTTCTCAGGGCAGCATTCAACTGCCTTAGCACTGAGACCCTCCTTTCTCTCCCCGCAATCCCCTGCCTCATTCACTAAACACCTTCCAACTGCCACAAAAAAATAAAGCAAGGGTCCTACAGGCAACAGCCTCCTTCACTCAAGATCCTGATTGATCCCCAATCCACAGTCCATCCTGTGCAGGGACCTAGTGGGGGAAAAAAGGGTTACCATGTAATTAGAGACTGTATCACAATGCATGCGCTCAAGGGTGCTCCATTAACATTGCACAGGCAAGTTTGATCCTGGCATTTTCTAACTTTTGAGGGGCCTGACTTTGCAACCTTAATAATGTTCTTTTAATGTAGGGTTTTTATGTACTTCAGTAATTCTTATGCTGCTTCTTTCCACAAAGGGTGGTTTTGCCTACTTAGCATTCGCTGTGCTCTTTATGATTAGTCATGTGACTTTTTTTTCCCACCCTACATTTAGAGAGCCTCGCTCCCAAAATTTTTCATCAAAGGTCATCTCAACTCGACTAACTGCATCATTACACAACCACTAACAGGGGAGTTGGTGGTGGAGAATGCAGAAGCTGCAGTCAAAAGTATTGAGCTACAGTTAGTACGTGTGGAAACTTGTGGTAGGTTGTTTCATGTAAATTAAAATCTGAATATACCACACGGGTTATCTGAATATTTATATTCTAAATGGACATAGCATACTTGTCTAAAGCAGTAGTAGAAATCATTTGCAAAAGTTACTTTTTTGTATATCAAAAGTATCAATTTATAGGGTGTTCAGATGTAATTTTTAAACAGTCATAAAGTCAAAGCTCTAATGGGTAAAAGGGAGGGTGTTTGTTTTTTGGCTAATGCCTCCAGCCTTTGAATTATGTTCGGTAACTTTCTAGTAGAATTAGTGCTACTTTTTTTCCCTTCACCCTAATACTTGTTTTCTCCAGGTTGTGCTGAAGGTTATGCTAGAGATGCTACAGAGATTCAGAATATTCAGATTGCTGATGGGGATGTCTGCAGAAGCTTGTCTATTCCAATATACATGATATTTCCCAGGCTGTTCACCTGCCCTACACTGGAAACTACAAATTTCAAAGTTGGTACGGACCCAGATATTTCTGAAATATTGGTACCTTCAGAATCCATGTGAAACAAGCTGCTAGTTTCAGTTCAGTTTCTAGTGGGCAAGGGGCCACAATACAAACTACCACCACTGGCACTAATGAGCAGCTTTGCAAGGGAGGCCAAGGAGACCTTCTTACCAACAGAGGTGGTTCCATACCAGGGTTGAAGTATATTACCAGAGTAATGTGGGGAAATCAGCACTACCATTCTTTGAACAGTACCTGTTGTGGATAAAGAGGACTCAGGCTCCAGGTCTGTCAGTCCACTAGCTTTAGGGAATACTAAATATACCAAGAAATTTGTCTCATTAAAAACCTCTATACCATGCCTTTAGCTATAACCTTCTCCATTCAAACTAAGTTCTCTGTCTAGTATATTCTGTCTTCTTACTCTTAGTGGTTTCGTAAGTGGTCTAAACTAGAACTAAACTAGTTCTGACCAGGAAAATTATCTGGGAGAATCAGTTTTAATGGCAAAGATCTGTTTCCGGTAGGGATTAAATATGCTGAACACCTACAGCTCTCAAGAGCAGCAGGAAATTCTGAGGGTAAAATGCTGAAAAGCGATGCTTTCCTTCGATTATCCCTTTCTGTCATCACTGACACACCCGCCATTCTCCCAGTCACTCAGGCCTGGAAGTTGGAGGTTGTCTGTGACTCCATCTATTGACTCACAGCCAGGCCATATCCAAATCTGTCGACGACTTCTTCCATAGTGTTGCCAAGATTGTTTCTTCATCAATGCACACCACAAAAACTCTTGTCTAGGCCCTTTTCTCCCCTCCTGAATATTACAGTTGCCTCCCTCCTTCCTAACAACCTCATCAAACTTTCCACTTAAGGACATTCAAAATGTTTCTGCTAAAATCATCTTCATAATCCATAGTTCTAACTAAGTTTCCTTCTTCTGAATCTATCCCCTATATCGCTTCTCCTTTTCCACTACATAAAGCTTTTTGTGCTTGCGTTTAGGACCCTCCACAACTTAGCTCCTTCCTAATTTTGTATCTTAGTATCATCCCCAACTACATCTCCTCTGCTTCACCAACTTTGATCATCCATTTTTGTGCTTTTGTATGTGCTCTTTTATATGTGCAATGCCCTCCAATGGATTTGTTTAGAGAACCACTACCCTAAACTCCTTCAAATTACTCTTCAAGATCTACTTCTTACTATGATGCCAACAGTAAATTACTAGCTAATAATGGCTAGACAGGTGGCTACCACTAATGCAGTTAGTCAAATCTTTTATGGAGCTATGTATATGTTGACACATAGGCTGGAGAAATTGGTCATTTTTTTTAGTGTCCTGTTGTTTTCTACAGTGTTGAATCATCTAGCACAGATAATCCTAGAACACTAAAAACAGCTTGAAAGTTTTATCTAAGGTGAAGGAAGCTGAGAGCAGGAGCCCCAGAATTATCATGGTTTCTACTGTACAATTTGAGTTAATACCAGAGGTCTCTTTTTTTCCCCTAGAGTTCGAAGTTAACATTGTTGTCCTCCTGCATGATGATCACCTCATCACAGAAAATTTCCCACTGAAGCTCTGCAGGGTGTGAATATCCAGGAGAATTGCTAATGGAGGAACAAAGAAATTCTTCAGTTACCAAATGGAAATTCAGTTCATATCTTCAAACTTATTTTAATTGAAGGACTAAAACATTTGCTCATCCCACTATTGATCCCTGTGTTGGAAGGGAGTGCAGTTCTCTGTAACTCTTACCAAACACTTTGTCTATCTTCTGATATTATTAGTGAATGTGCTTTTCTGCTGAGATTCCTGCCAGGTATCTCTTTGAATTCAACAGCCATGCCTCCCTTTCTCTATTTTTTTTCTTAAGAACCCTTAAGGGATGTTTTTTGCACATTCCTGTCGTGCACAACACACAGTAAGTTTCTATGATTAATTGATAATTTAACACTTGTGCTAACTCTTTAAATGTTTCCTTTATAAGGATCCTTGTATCTAAACAGCTAACAGGCCCTGCTATGTATTGGTCCTTGAAGGAGAGACTGAGAGATTAGATGTTTCCTAAGCTACCTCATCATATGGATGCTAGGAGACCTAATGTTCAGGAAATGTTTTGAGACCATTGAATGGTGCTACAGAATTGCAACACAGTTATTGGAGCAGCATCACACAAAGAATATGAAGTGAAAGGAAACTAAGTATGTTTCAGTTAGATTGGGAAATGAATCCATTAATCAGGGGAACAACCTCAGAGTTAAAGCTTTTTATTGTAACAAAGTTGATACAACTATCACACTCTAGTTAGCTTGGTCAGTTACTTGCATAAGTTCTACTGCAGTGAGAGGACCAAACTGTCAAAAGAGGTTCTAGCTTGCAGTTGTGCCAGACCTCTTGCTCTTGATTAGCCAGTCCATGTTAATTTCTTTTCGCCCCTACTACTGAGTTCTTTACCTACAATCTAGTTGTGGTGCGAAAATGTGGGTCCTTACTTTGCTCTTGTGGCATCATATGAAAGCTGCTGTCAGTATGCTCGGCTGCTACATTGTAGACTAGCTCTTTCCCGTGCCGGACTTTATTGCAAGGTAGAATACTTTACTAAAGACTGCATAAACATATTTATGTTTTGGCCACCCCAATTAACCTTTTGCCTGCAATATGGTATTATGTGCAGGGCCAGCTCCAGGCACCAGCTTAACAAGCAGGTGCTTGGGGCGGCCAAGGGAGAGGGGCGGCACCTGCGGCAATTCGGGGGCAGCAGGTCCCTCACTCCCTCTAGGAGCGAAGGACCTGCCACTGAACTGCCGCCACCGATCGCGGCTTTTTTTTTTTTTTTTGCTTGGGGCGGCAGAAATGCTGGAGCCAGCCCTGATTATGTGGGTAATTATCTGAGCCGGTTACTAGCTGCTTCCCCTTTCATTGGAAGGTTTAGTTGACATTTGCTGAACATGTCAAGATGTAACTATGGTAGGGGGCATGGGGAAGGGGAAATGTGCCAGGCAGAAATGAAATTTAAAAAAAAAAAAAAAATTTTACTATTTGCTGATAAAAGCCTTCCATTGCACTGTTTTGTTTTGTTTTGAAGTTAGCACATCTTTATTGGGTAGACATGCTTAAACTGCCACAGCAGGAACTAAACCAGGAGACTCTTGTTTTGGGGAGGTGGTGTAGGGTGGAAGAATTGTGTTTTTGATAATGTAAGAAAAAGTATGTATAAAGGCAAAGTGTGCTTTTTCTGAATGTACATTTGCAAATGAAACCATCTGGGGAGGGGGAAGGAGGAAGAGGCACTGCAAAACAAAATGAGCAGATGCCTAAAACGTTAACTCAATCTTGAAGTAAAGACACTTGACAAAACATCTGATTCTGGCTTTACCCCTCCCTTCATCCAACAGAAAAATACAAAGTTTTCCAGCTGGCTATTCGGGCCTCTGGTGTGGCTAACGGCAATATCCTTGTTCAGCAATTTCCATATTTTAAGGAATAAAAACCTGAAGTTCTAAAAATCTAGTTTAACAATTTGCAGTATCAGCACAACATGTTGGCATTAAATAATTACAAAATCCTCTCCTCAGCCACTGCAAAAATAATGTTTGCATGTGATCTGGAAATATTATCACAGGATCATTTGGGGGAAAATGAAGTCTGTGACTTTCAAACAGGCACGATGATACTAGACTGCCAGCTATTGGCCAATACCAAAATAGCTATGTGAATTTACAGATGTTTAGGGGTCTTTTGTAAGCATGTAATGAACATCTAATGGAAACAATGTATAAATAACACTGCTGTGAATCCTGCATTTAGTTTAGGGAGTACCAGCATTGTATCCTTGCATTGTCACAGCAGGAACAGTTGACCTACACCCTCCAGCACAGGACTACGCCAACCTAGATCATCCCACTGAAGTTCTTGTTCACATGTGACACCTACTGGAGTGTGTGAGACAAACTATGAAGATTATTCTGGATCTGCTGGAGAGGAGGGCACGTTAAAGCTCCCAGCTAATCTTGCTACATGGATGATACCCTTTCAGCTAGTAATATCAATGTAATGGAAGGAACACTATTTATTTTCCTTAGGGAATAGAGAGCACATGAGTCCTTCCCTTCCATTTACTAAGCCATTTGGCTGAAAAGATGCAGGGTGAGGGAAAAAGATTGTCCTCCAAAAACTAAGCTATGGTTAGCAGGAAGTCATGTATATAACCTTCCTTGTGTTTCACTGTACATCTGTTTCTTTATTGTTCAGGTATGAAGGACTCTAGCTTGGTTCTTTGAACACAGTGGTCCAGTTATTTTGTACTGTTTACAGCATAAACAATACATTTTTTGCCCTCATCTTGAGAGTGGGGAGATAGTAATTAGTGAGCCCCAGAACCTTAAAAAAAAAAAAAAAAAACTGGTAATTTAAGACATTGTTTTTCTGCTCTGCAGAATTAGGGATTGGTGGAAGCCCAAAGACTCATCTGTACTCTATTTACATTTTTCATAGTCTCTTTTCACCACCACCGAGAGGTTTGGGGCTTTTTGACAGACTAATCTTTACCATGAATTGAAGTTGATGACTCTGCTCATCTATACTCAGATGTTAGCAGAGCTGGTCAAATTCCAAGGCACAACTTAAAATGTGACCTGCTATAGCAGGGGTCGGCAACCTTTCAGAAGTGGTGGGCCGAGTTTTCATTTATTCACTCTAAGGTTTCGTGTGCGGGTAATACATTAACATTTTAGAAGGTCTCTTTCTATAAGTCTATAATATGTAACTAAACTATTGTTTTATGTAAAATAAATAAGATTTTTAAAATGTTTAAGAAGCCAGGACCCGAGCAGTGTGAGTGCCACTGAAAATCAGATAGGTTGCCTACCCCTGTGCCATAGAGTGACAGTTTCTTTACTTCTAGCAGCATTAAAACTGGAAAGTAAGAAGCATCCAGAAAAGGCTGTGACTTCTTGACTTTTTCCTCAGCCCTCAATCTTCTATTAATTCAAAGCCCTTCAGCAGTATCCCATAGGTCAAATTTGAAAGACCCCAAAACTGTCTGATCTCACTGAAACAACTATGATCTAGTGCTTAAGGCACAACCATTAATCCTGAATAGCTTAAACAAATCTCTTTATTTCACACCATTAGGGGAATATCATTAAATCACAATCTAACTAGTTTTATTATCCTTTTCTAAATTTTGTTGAACATAATCAGTTTTCTAGACTATGGCCCTTCATATTAGTTCATGACCATTAAGTCTGCATCCATGGAGTTTTTTCCTGCTCATTTCAGGAGTGGTAGCTATTGCTTGCAGTGAACTAATTTTTTGTTCATATAACCTATCTGCAGGGCCGGCACCAGGCAACCAAGCACATGCCTGGGGCGGCGGGGGGAGCGCGGCACGGCATTCCGCGGGGGGGGCGCGCTCTGGCGGTGTGGCGCTTTGCGGGGGGGCGGCGTGGGGCACGGCGGTCGGGGGGGGGGGCGGGGGGCGGCGCTTTTTTTTGCTGCTTGGGGCAGCAAAAAAGTTAGAGCCGGCCTTGCCTATCTGAATTCTGAAGCAGTTTGGACTTTTAAAGTGAGCTACTGGTGGTAATCATTCAAACTTCCCCTTTAAAGCTGGAAATTATATGTGAAGTAGCGTTTTCCCTTTCAAGTCTGTGGACTGGTCTAGATCTGCATAGCTACATCTCTTGAGGGTGTGAAAAAAAACACACCCCTGAGTGATGTATTTAAGCTGACTTACCTGCAGGTGTAGACAGCATTAGGTCGATGGAAGAGTTCTCCCATCAGCCTACTACTGCCTCTCTGGGAGGTGGATTTCCTACACTGACAGCAGAACGCTTCCTGTCAGCATAGGGAGCATCTTCAGTGAAGTGCTATAGTAGTGCAGCTGCACCGCTGAAGTGTTTCAAGTGTAGGCAAGCCCTCAGGTAGGGGGATTACCTAGGCTGCCAGGAAACCCCTGCCTGTCAGCATAGGTAGTGTCTGAAGAGCTACACTGAAGAGCTACTGCGGGGCAGGTGCACTGCTGTAACATTTTAAGGATAGATGAGCCCTGTGTAGCTAGGTCTGTCACACTTTTCTAAGAGCAAGGAAATCTCTAACTGTACTAGTTAGAAAGCTCATACTTAAAACTAAAGAGGGTGGGATCTCTAATCAGCAATCCACCCTCAAAAATACTTCAGACTGTAGCAAGGGAGAGGGGCCATAGTAAATGTTTAGTGCATGTGAACACCCAGCTAGCTCTTTGATGCTCGTTTTGAAGTTTCCAAATAGAAGACAGTCCTATCTAGCTGACTTCTTCAAGTAAGCGAGATTCAGGACCTAGCATGGAGCAGTTTTCAAAGTTTTTTGTTTTTTTAGTTCTGGACTACACTGCTAGAATACACTTCTGCACCAAGAGGTGAAGTCTGCTGCAGCAGAACTGCAGAATGCATGGAGTCCTTGCTGTAGTGAAGTCTTAGATACTATTGTGACAAGTGCTTTTTAAAAATGTGTATGAATGAATGCACTTGCCTTAGTCACTGAAGGACTGCACTGCTGGCCATGCCCAAATGCAAAACCAGTAGTTCACAGATTCATATCAGCTAACACTGTGGGGGAAACATAGCCTATTCTAAAGTTGTATATATTGAAAGTAGGGTAGATGCTGATTGTGCAGGGGCCCTTAGGGTGAGGAGCTTCCATGTTCTTCCTGGAACCCACAGCAATGGAGAGGAGCTGGAAACACTGTCATCGCCAAGTGCTGCTTCAATTACTACTGGTCCCTCCACCTATCCAGACACCTCCCCTCCCAATAATACTAATGACCCTTCGGAGCACTCACCTCTGTCTCCAACTGCTTTTTTCTTTTTTTTTCCTTTCTGATGCTGGATTAGTCTGAGCTGGGATGGGGGCAGCTGGGAGTCTCGTTCCCAGCCTCTGGGCCAGGGGTGCAGCAGGGAGCCTCTCACAGACAAGGGTGTGGTGCTGGGGAGCAGGGCTGATGGCGCCTGACCCTTTAAGGAGGCATTGGGAGAGTGGGGAAATGGAAAAAAGTATCTTTGCCCGCTCCACATGCTGAGGAAGGAAGGAAGCCTCATAGCATGAGGAGCAGCTTGGATTCGCTGCACAGACTGGGGGGTTTTCCTTCTAAACCTGGAGGAGAAACTGATAGTTCACAGTATTGGCAGCGCCTCTCTTCCCCCCCCACCCCCCCATTTTCATACAAAGAAAAACCTAGCATTGCTTTCCCATCCCCCATCGGCAGGATCTTCCTCTTTTCAGCCTGGCTGGAGGCAGCAGGATTCTTCATTCCTAGCAGGGGCCTGACCGTCACCCCTCGGGCCGGGGCGCAGGAGGAGCCAGAAGAAAGCAGCTGCATGGGGCTGAGCAGTGGCTATGGCAAGTGCTGACGGTCTGGGCAAGCAACTGATTGCTTGGCCCTGGGGGTGGGGGCGGGACTAGAGCAGCCCAGCCAGTGAGTTGGGTGCTGGCCCACTAGGGATTTATACCATATCAACCTATAGATTATACCATATCAACCCACCAGAACACAGAGCAGCTGCAGAGCGAGAAGAGAAAGATGCTGCCTTCCTCACAGTGCTCTGCCTATGGGGCCGGCCGGGTCAGTGCATTGAGTTATGGGGGGATGGACAGCATGAGGCTGCTGGGGGGGGTCACAGACTGGGGTTCAGAAGGGCTATGGGCGGGGACAGACTGGGTAGAGGCTGAATGGAGGTGGGGGTGCAGGGCTGCATGAGGATGGGGGAGGGGGTGCAGGAACACAGGGATAGTGGGGTGGCTGAGTAGGGGCACAGGGATGGGACAGGGGTGTAGGACCACATGGGGAGAAGGGGTTGGCTGAATGGGGGTGGGGGTGCTGAGTAGGGGGTGCAGGGCCACATGGGGACCAGGAGGGGTGGCTGAGTGGGGGTGCAGGGCTACATGGGGGGTGGCAGAGTGAGGCGTGTAGGGCCACATAGGGACAAGGGGAGGAGGAGGCTGAGTGGAAGTGCAAAGACACGTGGGGGAATGGGGGGAGGATGGGTGGCTGAGTGGGGGTGCAGGGACAGATTGGGGAGGGGCAGATGTACCTGACTGAATGAGAGAGGCTAAGGGTGAGCCAGGATTTGCAGAGTGGAGGCTCCTTAACAATCCCTTCCTACCCCGAAAAAAGCCTAATACCATACTTCTCCCACTCACACTCAACAACCCTCCATGTTCAGACCCAGGCTCCTTCCCAGCAATTACTTCCCTCTCCCTCAGCTCCTCCAGTACCCCTAACTCCTCCAAGACTTTGCACTGTTTCTGAGTAGTGCGGGAAATGTGTTTCTGTATTGTTGTTTAAATGAATTACTACTCAGAGTTCTGTATTAATATGCCTATTAAGGAATCTATTTGTCAAAAAACATTTCCTGAATTTTGTTGTTGTCTGTAACAGACATACTTGTTGACAGGTATTTTGAAATAAATTACCAAAGTAATTGAAACTGGCATGGTTATATTGTGTTATTTTGACAAATAAAATACGTAGAATTGCAAAATTTTAAAACATTGTGCACAGAATTTTTAATGTTTGGTGCAGAATTCCCCCAGGAGTAAAATAAGGTACAGTAATCACAGAGCAGCATAATTTCCCCCTCTAAATTGAACCATGTTATTCCAAGATAAAACTGTAGTGGGAATCTAGAATTGAGCTAAAGTTATCCTAACAAAACTTTGGAAGCTACATCACCTTAATGACACTACCACTACTGAGTGATATAAATTCTTACATAATGCTCCTTGCAAAAGCAGCAGCCATCAGACAGACATGTTTGTTCCACTGTGTCAATGCATGCATAATTTGGATTTCAAAGACTGTGTTGGCCTTAGTCATAAAGTTGCCAACTCTTTAGCTAACAAAGAGGATCAGATAATGAACCAAAGTAAATACAATTCATTGGTTTTGATTATATCTGATATGAACAAAGTTTGCTTAAAACTGACATACAAAAACCTTCGAATGGGAAATTTTTAAAATCAAAGAAATTTTAAAGAGAACCCCACACAATTTGATAGTTTTAGAAATATCTACTGTTATTCAGTTGCAGCCACCAGGGTGGATTGATTTAAATCTGACTAATTTTAATCACAGATTTTAATCATGATTTAAATCAGCAAACAGGAAATCTTGATTTAACTCATTTTTAATCTTTTGCATTTGTACTTTTTTATTTTCCTAAAGAAAGCTTCATTCCCATTGATTGATAACCATTATAATGTGTTTATTTGCAGCTAAATATAGCCTTTACACCAAATTTGGTTCTTTTATTTTCTACCAGGAGACTATGATATCTATACTTGTTTATTTAAGCAATTATGTAGATTCTCACATTTATTCAGATTCTTTATTTTGTTAGAAAATGGTGAATGATGCATTTCTTATTTACTTGATGATTAATTTTTTTACTTGTGTTTTGTGTCAAACTCTATTTGGATAGAAATTAAAATTCAATTAAAAATTCACAAAACCAGCATTTTGAATTTTTTTTTATTATTAGTTTGATAAAACTACCTTAAATGTCCTGAATATGTAAGAAAATTATCCAAATAGTTTGCATTTAAAATTAACTGGTTTATTAAAGAAAGGAAGTATTATCTGTAGTTAGTGAATTGAATTGATGGCCACCATGACATCTAAAATCTTGAACTAGTAGAGTTCATCCTCTCATACCTCATTTTTATTCATAGATTGGTAGAGGAGAACAAGCTTCCCTGGTTTTCCAGCTCCCAATTGGTTTCTTAACTTTGAATTAACTGTTGAATAAACTTCAAAGAAAAAATATTCTCTCTACATCTGCAGAAGAGGCTATTGCTGTCAAAAGTTGGTTTAGCATTGCAACAATCCCTAGTTTCAGGTGCTTAGCCAGTGGCTTCTAGCAGTTCAGTGCTTTTGACTTTCTTTAAAACTTATAAGCAAAGATATACTGCTTAATATTACTGTTTTAAAATAATTTAAATGACTTTAATAGTTTCTAGTAAATGTAGGCATTAACTTGGGTTGTCAATTTCAAATTTTACTTTTAAATAGTTTTGGTAGTTTTGAAAGTAAACCTAGATTTAATTTAAATCCAGAAAATCTGATTTTTTTTTAAATTGTTTTTAATCATATATGTTTATCCACACTACTGGCAACTATACCTAGGGGTATCACTGGGTAAATGTTGAAAATTATGTTAATTATTTAAAAAAAAAAAAAAAAAACTAAGAAGTGTTGCCTGTGACTGTATGGTGTTTTGTTGGAAACAGTGAAGCAGAAAACTTTCTTCTATATATAAGAATATATATATATTTGCCACCGAGTCTGCAAATGCTTCTCTAGTGACCTCTCTCAGAAGGAGAAGAATTAATTCACTGTTTTAAGGAAGTGAGGTATGACCTTAGGGAAGTATTTGCACTGACTCATCACCAAGTGTTAGATTTACTGGGAGCGATGCACTGTGGGGAGATTTTTGCCTCACCGTACTAAGTTTAGTTGGCATAGACAGGCAATTATTTCCAGCATGACAGTTACCTGAATGGAATTTCAAATACTCATTATAAATGAGGGAGCAACGCTCCAGGAAAGGAAATATGCATGGGCTGCCTCCTCAGCAGCAACATGTCTCTGTGGAACTAGAAGAATCTTTGTAAGCAATGAAAGAGTATAGTTAAAGCAGATGCAATAACTACTTGAGTATTATGCGACTTTTATCTTGCTAGCATATGATGATATTGCTGTCCTGTGGAAGACATGGTGGATGCAGCCAAATTGCAGCCACTTCATTCAGTCACCAGGAGGCAGTAGGGAGAGATTGGACAAGATGTTAGTGGGCAGCCACTGCACAGTTTGCAATTTTTCTTCAGTTAGACACAGTGGGGTGGACAATATAATGTAATGCCCTGAAAGAGGGCTGGATAGATTCATAGATTCTAGGACTGGAAGGGACCTCGAGAGGTCATCG
>NW_020664382.1:4938180-4940809 GCF_002925995.2 Terrapene triunguis
TAGTGGCACACAGTTCTCTGACATGCAGGTTTATAAAATTGTAGTTAATATACAGTTTAGAGTATAGCAATTTTAAAGCTCTGCATGTTCAGACCAACTGAGCTGAAAATTGTGATCTTGTATTCAAAACTATTAAGATGTGGGCTGAAATAAAATCAGCACGGAATGTTATTCTAAAATTGTTTTCCAAATATTCTTAAACTCCCAGTTTATCCCCCGCTGATGTTCATTGTGAAAAGTATTGCAGGTCTAATAATAATATTTGGCACTTTTGTAATTCACTGTCCAACATGTGTTTTGTGCCCTCCTGTGGTGGATTTTTAGAGGATAACTGTATAGCTACCAGCTAAGGGAGTTATAGCTTGAACTCAAGTAGTAGAAGCTCATGCTTTTAAGTCTGGATGGCTCGGGTTCAATCTTTGGTGACTAGTTATGATGGAGGTTGCTACAGTTATAATCCCTTTAATCAGAGGTTCTGAATATGCTTTGTTGTAGGCAGAACTAGCCTATAGTTAAGCAACCGAAAATTTAGAATGAGAAGTGTTGAAATGTTGGGAAGCCTTATAATTTTGCCAATCTGGAATGAACATCCCATCTGAGGGATGGGGGCGGGGAGAGAGGAGAGTGAGACAGGACCAGGAAACTGGGACAAGGAATCCAGAGTGGTAGTGGGGGGCAGTTGAAATCAGATGAGGAGCTGGGGCGGGTTAGACAGCAATAGGATAGACATAGACTGGAGGGGACGGGGAAGAAGGGTCTTTGACTACTAGAGACCACTCCGTTCTCTGAACATTTGATTCGCGGGAAGCAGGGGAGGGGGAAGAGTAGGGGGCGGAGCGTTCAGGGGAGGGGGCGGAGTCGGGGCAGGGACTTTGGGGAAGGGGTGGAGTTGGGGCGGGGCCGGGGCCCCTTGGAGTGTCCTCTTTTTCCAGGACTGCAATATGGTAACCCTATGTTAACGCAAGTGATGCTACTGAAGCTGAGAAACCATTATGGAATGCTTTTGAAGACAGAGCAATGACATTTTTACAAAAGGCAAAGTTTAGTGATTGAAAGTCTGGGAATCCCATCTCCCATTTTTATTTGCATATTATGGTAATTGCATCCTGCAAACACCTCAGATAAATCTTGTTCTGCCTTCTCAAATCACCTTTAAAATAAAGCCTCATACATGATCACACCTGATAGTGCTGTTACATACATTATGCTTCTAAAAATAGAGGCTAGGAAAGTGAATAATAAGTATTTCAAAGCACTTTGTAGGGAAGATATCAAGTAGGGTACCCATCACCATTTTACAGATAAGTATATTGATGCAGGAAGAGTGTGAGTGACTTGTCTGAAGTTCTGCAGCAAGTTAGTGGCACAGCCAGGAGCAGAACACAGGGAGAGATTTTCCAGTTCTCTGCTCTGAAGACCAGGGAACACTCAAAGAATTGGCTTACAATGCCTAAAGCAACAGGCATTAAAAAAAAGGCATCCCTCATTGGAGGGAGGGAGGGAGGGAGAGAGAGAGAGAGAGAGAGAGAGAGAGAGAGAGAGAGAGTGTGTGTGTGTGTGTGTCAGGCTGTCTCATTAATTACTGCAATGCACAGAGATCTCATCTGACTAATGAAGATATTTTATAAAGTATCTTCTAAGAACATTAGTGAAGCAAATAATACAGATTTTCTTTTTTAAAATATAGAAGTTTTGATTTCCTAGTTGAATTTTTTGTAAGATATAATACCTTGACTTAATTAAAAACCATGGAGTAGTGCATCATAAAATTGCCCCTTGTGCTTTGATATATCGATTGAATACATATATATATTTAAATCAGTGGAAGAGTAAAGAAAACTTACAGTAGAATCATTTGATTTTATCCATTTTGATTGTGATGGTCCTCCAACAAGTCTCCACGGCTGGTGGGTTGGCTGTGATGGCTGAGTTGTTTTGTTTGCAACAGTTTTATAGGATGGCCTTGCCTTGGATAGGCTAGACACATTTCCCACGGCAGACTTGGCTACTTTCAGAGTCTGAGTTACAGCGCAGGATGCTGGCTTTTTGGTTCTCTTTGCTGAGGTCGGAGCCTACAGAGGTATTGCAAAGGAAATTTTTATCATCATCAAACATTATGCCATGCACTTGCTAAAGAACATTCAGTATCCTCTTCAGCTTTGTTTCACCATTTTAATCAATTATGGTGCAAAAAGTCTGACATCTGCCATGTACCTTTTTCTTATTTTGATGGTCCAGAATGAGTTCTGTCACTCGGGTAAGGATTTCATCTGAGCTCAATCCTGAAAGTTTGTTTCCATTTTTAATTTGTACTTCTTTTATGAAGTTAGTAAGATCAAAACTGCAAGGGGGAAAAAAGTAAAGAACAGAGTTTTACAACAGTTTGCATTGTGATTCAGTCAGCACAGTTACAGTAAAAAAAAAAAAAAAGCCTTTGCTTAAAAGGCTTTAGATCAGGGATCGGCAACCTTTGGCACGCAGCCCACCAGGGTACGCCCCTTGGTGGGCCGGGCCGGCTTGTTTACCTGCTACATCCGCAGGTTCAGCCGATTGCAGCTCCCATTGGCTGCGGTTCGCCGCTCCAGGCCAATGGAGGCCAGCACATCCCTCGGCCTGCGCCGCTGCCCCC